>NC_141877.1:320790529-321090529 GCF_056163025.1 Triticum urartu
TTTTGCATCCAAAATAGGTGTAGTCGTCTGAATTGTATAATTTTGCGTGGAAAATATAACCATGCTCGGTCTTCAAATAAACTTTCTTTACCTCCATAGTATGAATGAAACCTATCTTATCCAATACAAAAACTCTTGCATGGCAAGGGATACGCTAGTAGAATAGTAAAAAAAATATAAGTTCAAGCAAATGAAGCAGATGTCATGCTTAATTACGAAAAAAGACTTGTCGTTGTGACTTACTGTATCCACTTCGAAGTTCTCATCCAGCTTGATGCTGAAGCGCCTATCATCATCTAGGAAGATTCCGTCGCACAGGCCGCGCTCGTCTTCGCAGTATTTGCAAATACCGAAATCCTTTTTGTCGTCAGACATTTCCTATGTTCATAGTTAAAACATTAATTGAAAATCGATAGAAGACAACTACCAGGATACTCAACACACAAATCCGGGCCACTCGATATTTCCTACATATTCTGGCAAAAGTCATGCCAAAATTCACGGAAAAATCCGGCATGACCTTTGCTAAAATAGGATATATCGAGCGCCTGAAATTTGCCGGAACGGAAATGAATCAACACTCCGGCAAAACATAGGCCACTCGGAGGTGTAACCTGCAAACATGACCGGCCACTTGGATATTGAGCAACACAAGATATACATTTGAAAATATCTTATAAGACTCAAATTAGCATGCATTCAATAAGCAAAAGTAAATCATCTCATGCGTCCGTACATCGTCGAATATTATCACTAATACATCCCGAATAGTGTCATACATATAACATAACTAGTACAACTAAAACCCTAGCACACGACGAGTATCGGCGCGGGCGGTGGACACCCACAGAGAAGGAACCATCACGGGATCATAGCTCCAGTGAGATCCCTGGAGAACCTGCCAGGTATTGGAGAACCTGTGCTCCAACGCAAACAAGTAGCGACGGACGTGCGCGTCCTCCTCACTGACACGGTGACGCACCACCTCCGCGGAGTCCTCGAACCTCTGGACCGTCACTAGCCCACGCGACCGCCACCAAAGAAGGTTCGGGTCAATGACAGGCTGGCTCCTCACCAACCTGTGCCCCCCGGTAGGTAGCGCCTCCCAGTACCACCCCGGCGGAGCCCAGTCCCGGACATGGCCCATCTGGTCAAGCAGGTGTCGTCCTCCGCCGACTCGACGACGAGGATGCGGGATAGGCATCGTCCACGTCGATGCGGGAAAATTGCTTTAACTAAAAAAATAGCAACAAGTTCTTACTAACTAGTTCTATTAATTCAACTAGTTCTTACTAAAAATGAACTTACTATAAATAAAAATATTCTAGTACCTAATTAGTACCTAGTTCTTACTAACTAATTAGTACCTAAGAACTACTGCCCTAATTACCATCTAATTTGATGAACCTATAGGGGTGGAAAGTGGTAGCAGATATTCCAATTATCCAACTATAAAGTGAAATAAGTGGTCAAATTTTACTCGTTTTATGATTCATCTTAGAAATTTGATTCGTTTCCACCTTTACATGAACCCTAACTCATTTGAGCCGCATCCGCATCCGATTCATTTCCACCCTAACTAATTTGATGGAGGTAGAAACCCTAGGCAGAGGTAGGGGAGAGGGAGGAGTAGGCGTGCTCACCTCGGGTGCCTGCGACGAGGGAGGGGCAGGTGGCGTCGAGGTCGTGGTCGAGGCTCCGGGGTGGCTTTGAGGTCGGGGGGCGGGAGCGGCGTCCGGAGCGGCGTTGAGGTCGGGGTCGGGGGCGGCGTCCCGGGCGGCGTTGAGGTCGGGGCGGGGCCGGCGTTGAATCTGGGGTCGGGGGCGGCGTGGGGAGAGCGCGCGGCGGCCGAGGGGCGGCGGCGGTGAGGCTGAGGGCAGCCTCGGGCGGCAGCAGTGAGGAGACGGCGGCGAGGGCGAGGGACGATTTGGGGAAGAATTGGTGGCCGGGGGGCGGGGTGGGGGAATAACTGTCTCGCATCAAACAAGATCCAGATATAATGTTCATGCTCAACGCTGGCACCAAATAACAATTATTTAGGTCTAAAACTAACCCCGAAGGTAGATGTAGAGGTAGCGTGCCGACCGCGATCACATCGACTTTGGAACCATTTCCCATGTGCATCGTCACCTCGTCCTTAGCCAATCTTCGCTTAATCCGTAGTCCCTGTTTCGAGTTGCAACTATTAGCAACAGAAATAGTATCAAATACCCGGGTACAACTACGAGCATTAGTAAGGTACACATCAATAACATGTATATCACATATACCTTTGTTCACCTTGGCATCCTTCTTATCCTCCAAATACTTGGGGCAGTTCCGCTTCCAGTGACCAGTCCCTTTGCAGTAGAAGCACTTGTTCGCAGGCTTAGGTCCAGACTTGGGCTTCTTCACTTGAGCAGCAACTTGCTTGTCGTTCTTCTTGAAGTTCCCCTTCTTCCCTTCACCCTTTTTCTTGAAACTGGTGGTCTTTTTAACCATCAAGACTTGATGCTTCTTCTTGATTTAACCTCCGCAGCCTTTAGCATCGCGAAGAGCTCGGGAATAGTCTTATGCATCCCTTGCATATTATAGTTCATCACGAAGCTCTTGTAGCTTGGTGGCAGTGATTGAAGAATTCTGTCAATGACAATATCATCCGGAAGATTAACTCCTAGTTGAATCAAGTGATTATTATACCCAGACATTTTGTGTATATGTTCACTGATAGAACTATTATCCTCCATCTTGCAGCTGTAGAACTTATTGGAGACTTCATATCTCTCAATCCGGGCATTTGCTTGAAATATCAACTTCATCTCTTGGAACATCTCATATGCTCCATGACATTCAAAACATCGTTGAAGTCCCGGTTTTAAGCCGTAAAGCATGGCACAGTGAACTATCAAGTAGTCATCAGTTTTGCTCTGCCAGACATTCATAACATCTGGAGTTGCTCCTGCAGCGGGTTTGGCACCTATTGGTGCTTCCAGGACGTAATTCTTCTATGCAGCAATGAGGATAATCCTCAAGTTACGGACCCAGTCCATGTAATTGCTACCATCATCTTTAAACTTTGCTTTCTCAAGGAACGGAATAAAATTCAATGGAACAACAACACGGGCCATCTATCTACAACAACATAGACATGCAAAATACTATCAGGTACTAAGTTCATGATAAATTAAAGTTCAATTAATCAAATTACTTAAGAACTCCTACTTAGATAGACATCCCCCTAATCATCTATGTGATCACGTGATCCACATCAACTAAACCATGTCCGATCATCACGTGAGATGGAGTAGTTTTCAATGGTGAACATCACTATGTTGATCATATCTACTATATGATTCACGCTCGACCTTTCGGTCTTAGTGTTCCGAGGCCATATCTGCATATGCTAGGCTCGTCAAGTTTAACCCGAGTATTCTGCATGTGCAAAACTGGCTTGCACCCGTTGTATGTGAACGTAGAGCTTATCACACCCGATCATCATGTGGTGTCTCGGCGCGACGAACTGTAGCAATGTGCATACTCAGGGAGAACACTTATATCTTGAAATTTAGTGAGAGAACATCTTCTAATGCTACTGTCGAACTAAGCAAAATAAGATGCATAAAGGATAAACATCACATGCAATCAATATAAGTGATATGATATGGCCATTGAAAGTGCGTTATATCGACTAGAGGGGGTGAATAGGCGATTTTTATGAATTCTTCACTGAGGAATTTCAGGGTGAGGAAGTTCCTGAGTGAAGAACTACTTGCAGCAGAATAAGTACTCAGAAGTAAGCATAACAATGCATGAGCATGGTCTTCATGATGAAATGAAAACAAGCACAAAGTACAAAAAGCGTAAACACAGTATAACACAGGATAAGACAAACAGATTGAAGAAATTGAGCTGAGGAAATAGACAAAGTCTTTAGTCAAAGTCTTCAAACAGATATGAAGAAACACACAGCACAGAAAATGAGGAAATGGAAAGGTTGAGGAAATGGAATCAGGTAGCTTGGTGAAGACAATGATTTGGTAGGGCGGCTAGGTATTTAAACCTGAGGACACACAGTCCCGGACACCCAGTCCTGAACACGCAGCTCAGGACACTCAGTCCTCACCGTATTGCCCTTGAGCTAAGGTCACACAGACCTCGCCCAATCACTCGTGGTAAGTCTTCAGGTGACTTCCAAACCTTCACAGACTCAGTCACTCGGCGATCCACAATTTCCTCTTGGATGCTCTAGACCATGACGCCTAACCGTCTGGAAGATGCACAGTCTTCAAAGGTAACAAGCGTCGGATCCACGCAAGATCAATCTCTTCAGTGATGCTCAATCACTTTGGGTTTGTAGGTGTTTGGGTTTGGGTTTTCCTCACTTGATGATTTTCACTCAAAGTCCTCAGAGGATGGGATGCTCTCAAATGACAAGTGTCACTTTCTCTCGGAGCAGCCAAGCAGCTAGTGGTTGTAGGGGGCGGCTATTTATAGCCTAAGGAGCCGCCCGACATGATAAGACATAAATGCCCTTCAATGATATGACCGTTAGCTGGGTAGATATTTTAGGGTCAGCTGGCGCATAACACAGCAACGGTCAGAATTTTGAGTAGAAAAATCCTCAGGGCTATCATGTTCCTCACTGTGTAGGCAAATCTGCACTAGCGAATTCCTAACTCCTCAGTTAGAACAAATTCCTCAGAGACCAGAAGAACTTCGTCTCTGTCACTGAAGAATATGACTGAACTGTATGAGATTTCCAATGGCTTCACTTGAAGGGATTGGTAGGTGTAGGATTTGAGTTGAGCATCACATGGAAATTTTTCCTTAGTATTTCCTCGACCCCCTTTAACAGTACGGTGTTTCCTATGACTCAAGAAAGAGAAAATGAAACTACAAAAACAAAAGTCTTCACGCTCCATGTTCCTCGAATGAATACCAAGTCTTCAGGATTACACCAATTTCTTCACTTTCAAAGTCTTCAGAAAGTCTTCAGAAATCCAAAGTCTTCAGTCGAAGAACTTCATTTTTAAGGGTCGACTTTCTCTGTAAATATCAAACTTCTCATAGACTTATAGACCTATGTACACTCATAAATGCATTAGTCCCTTAACCTATAAGTCTTCAATACACCAAAATCACTAAGGGGCACTAGATGCACTTACAATCTCCCCATTTTTGGTGATTGATGACAATATAGGTTAAGTTTTCAACGGGGATAAACATATGAAGTGTAAATACTGATATTGAGGAATTTGATTGCAAGATATAGAAGAACTCCCCCTGAAGATGTGCATAGTGAGGATTTTGCTTTTGAGGCAATGCACACTTGAAGAGTCGAATCATGGAGATCTCCCCCTATATCTTGTAATCCATACACGCATTGACATATAATATGAAGAATTTGAAATGCATGATGAAATATGGTGACTGATGTAATTCAGCATGCGTGCATTAACATTAATGAGGAATAATCTTGTAGAAGAACTCAGCAAAAGTATCAGGCCACCATAGTGTTTAAGATTACAACTCGATCGAATAAATTCTCAGAAGAACGAGAGTTGTAACTTAGAAAAAAACGCCCATATAAGTAGACCCACTTGAATACTAACTCAAATTTCTCCCCCTTTGTCATCAAATGACCAAAAGGGTTGAAAATGAGGACTAACGCCCCTGAAGAATATCAAGTTGATGGAGGAGCGTCAGCGTTGTTGGGGTCATTTGTTGTTGTAGGGCCTGCCGCAGTGTCGTCCAAGTCTTCATACTCGTCGGTAGCACGCGATGAAGAATATGAGCTGGACACCAAAGAAGGAACCTTGACCTTCTTGAATTTCTTCGATGGAGGTGCAAACCAGTCAAAATCTTCCTTGAGACCCATTTTCTTCAGATCTTCTTCACCACACAGATGTGATAGGACAGCCCAGGTGCGACCGAAGACTTCATGGAGGTAGTAATGGTTTTTCTTCACTGCATTATGTGTAGCAGTCATGTTGTGAAGAATAGAACCAAACTGATGCTTAACCCATTTATGGTTTCGATCCACCTTCTGGTGAAGACTAAGGAGCATCTCACGGTCAGTCATCACACGTGGAGCTGTGGCTTGAGGAGTAGACTTGGGTGCATTGGCAGCAGAATCATGAGTGGCAGAGTCATCATTGGTCGAGTAAGATGCAGCTTTGCGAAACTGACCATCCAATGGACGAATGCCTTCATCAATGACAAGAGGTGTCTTGCCCTTTTCATCAGTTGAAGTAAAAGCCTTCTTGAGGACTTCAATCGGGGGCAGATAGCTGAGGTGATTCTGAAAATCAGCCTTGTAGTTGAGTGAAGACCTTGCTCTGAGGAATCTCATAATCTAAGGAGCATAAGGCTTCAACTCAAATGGAGAAAGTGCACCATTTGCCAGACTCCTCATGAAGAAATCATAATAATTGATAGGAATGCTATGAATGATGTTGAATAGCAGATTCTTCATGATGCCAACTATTTCCTTATCAGATGAGTCGTGGCCCTTGATGGGACTCATTGTCCTCGTCAGAATTCGATAGACTGTTCTGGGCACATAGAGTAAGTCCTTCACGAGGAATTTGGTACTTGGGGCTTGACCAGGCTTCACAGGCTTCATTAAGACTTGCATGTAATGAGCTATGAGTTCAGGTTCTTGATATAGGCAGCGAGCTCCTTCACTGGGTGGACTGATGGGCGGGGCGTGAAGCAATTCAGAGGTCGGTGGCTTATAATGAGTATTATCGGTCATCCAGTCCAAGACCCGGGTGTTGATATCTTCAGGATCACGGGTGATGTGCAGTGTCGCATAGAACTGAAGAATGAGCTCTTCATTCCAATCAACAATGTCAGAGCAAAAGTTGAGGAGGCCTGCGTCATGAAGCACATCAAGCACAGGAGAGAAACAAGGAAGTGATTACATGTCTACATGAGGAATATGCTCATGGTAGAAGATTTTGTCCTTGTTAAAAAGCAGTGAAGAATAAAAGTTGGCCTGGCTTGCAGTCCAGAAACGCTTCCTCCTTAGACGAGCAGAGTCATAAGGATTGTAGTCAGTGAAGAATACATGCTCGCCAAAGAAGTCATCAGCCTTTATTTTTGCTTCTTCGAGAAGGGATCCTTTGGCTTGGGGTGAGGACTGTCAGTCAATTGCATCACAACCTCAGGGATCTTGATCTTAGGTTCCGCAGGCTGAGGAATTGGAGGTTCTTCTTCAGTGGCAGCCTGGGACTTCAATTCTTCATTTGCATTTTCATCAGCACTAGTGGCTGCAATTTCTTCATGGACAGACGGGGTTGCACGTGGTTCGTCAAATCCCATTTGTACTTCAGTAGTCACTGGGGACTGAGCAATTTATTGAAGCCGTGTGAACAGAGGAGAATTGGGGTGTTGACTTTCCCAAAAGTCATCATTCAGCACTGGTGTGGTGCATCCAATGTCCACATCGACTTCTTCATCCATTTCTTCAACGCCAGCCTCTTCAGCAGTGAACTGAGGCATGGGCGATGAGATAATTGGGGTTGAAGGGTTTTCATCCACTTCAATTTCTTCATCCAACTGCTCTAACAAATCAGCAGAAGGATTCTCTTCATCGGATTCACTTGGAATCACATAGTCTTCATCAAAAGGAACAAGGTCCTTTGATGGCATGGTTGAGATAGGAACAACATCAATTGGGTTGTCGAATGAGCTAGTCAATGGCTTCATCTTCTTCAGGGCTGAAGAATCTGATGAAGTTGATGCCTTCCTTTTCTTCACTGCTGCACGCTCTGCAGCCTTAGTCTTCTTCACATCTGATGCTGATGGAAGGATCGGAGTTGGTGTAGGTGCACGAGGAGTAGAGGAATTTGGTTGAATTTCTTCAGGCGCAACTGATGCAGTTGCCCTGACTTCTTCACTTTCTTCAGGCATAACACTAGTGGTTGCCCTGGCAATTTCTTCACCGGCTGGAATGCAATCATCAGCCCTGGAATTTGCATTTTCTTCAGTAGCCTGATTGTCATCAGCGGTGCTGGCATTGTCTTCAATAGGATGAGCAGATGCTTCAGCCTGAGGAATTTCCTATTCCGTTGGGGCTCCAACATTGGAAGTGAATTGATCAGTGAGTTTCACAAAACGGATCTTGGCTCCAAGCCAATCAGCACGGTAGGCGTCAAATTCATCACTGAGTTTCTTGATCTCAGATTGAATAGTGACAAGTTCTTCAGTTGTCATAGAGACAATGTGTTTCTTCAGATAGCGCTCCTTCTTATACTGCGCTTTCTTGATCTGCCTGGCCTCCTCAAACTTCCACTTTTCTTCTTGTATGAAGTGGGTCAACATATGACTTTGGCCAGGAGTCAAATTGAAGTAAGGCATAGGAGTATTGGGGTCCTTGTGCCATATATCAATGTACTCAAGGATCAACTTTGGATCCAAAAGAAGAGGCACACTTGTGCCCTTGGCTCTAGCGGCCTTAACCTGCCTGTCTCTGATGATTTCTACAAGTTCATCATCATCAGCTTCGTCTTCATCGGACGGCACTTGAAAAGCGACCTGCTTCTTTTGAAGACTTGGTCGACAGCCTCGTCTAGCAGTTGCCTTGGTCTTCAACATAGTGGGGCCAGTTGAAGAATGCAGTGGTGCTGAGGAACTAGCAGATGCTCCTGAGGTAATAGAGATGCCCGTCGTCCTTTGGCACGTGGCGAGATGCGCATGTGCTTAGGATTTGGTCAGAGCAGATGAGGACTTTGGCGGAGGAGCTGAGGATTTTGGCGGAGGAGCAGCTTGAGGAGTTGGTCGTGAGGGCTTTGAAGAATCTGACCGTGAGGGCATTGCTGAGGAAGCACTTGGCTTATGAGCAGGCTTCTTTGCCATGGCCTTCTTCGGCTTGCTTGCAGAGGCCTCAGAAGTGGCAGCAGCAGCAGAGTCTTCATTGAATTTCCTCACTGCTTCTCTTGCCTGTTTGCCCAACTTGGCCTGGCGCTTGGTCCATTTATCAGGATAATCCTCACCGCGCTTGAGGCTGGTGGGATCTGCTTCTTGGCCAGGTGCCAATGGAGGTATTGGGCATGGAGGATTTAGAGCGAATTTCTTCATGTACTTGGAAGTAACATACCTGTACTCCCTCCTCTCTATTCTCTGAATGCGCACCTTGCGTGAATTTTTGTCCTCCTTACCAAACTTGGACTCATCAAGAGTGCAATAGTCCTTGTATATATCATCAGGGATCTCAAAAGCAGTATTGACCTCAGGCCTCTTTCCTCCCTTCTGTGGCTTCTTTCCATCAGCCATTTTCTTCAGATGAGAAATTTGAACAATGCAATTCTCTGAAGATGTATGCAACTTTTCTTTGAGGAACGCTGCAGATGAGTTAAGTTGATGAGAACCTAGTGATTCAGCATCTGACATGAGTACCTATGAACAGAGTATAGTTGCGAGGAATATGGAGAGGTCATATGCGTTCTCAGAGGTTTTTCAAAAAGAACAAGTTTGAGGAATTTGACCAGATGAGTCTTGAAGAATTTCACTAAGCGTTCTTAGTCTTAGGTTCTAGAGTTGTATAGATCAAAAATCCACGCAATTGAGGAATCTTGAAGAAAAACATAGCTTAGAGAAATGAATCAAGAATAGATGACATGTGAGGTGTTCAGTGTGTGACGAATTTGAAGAATAAACACCTTTGAAGATTTTGAAGTTATCATTGGAATCAAAGAGGGCACTAAAAGTAACTCTTAATTACCCTGGACGAAGAACACGACGAACTAAGATGCATAGATGTGAAGTTCATCAATTCAGATCTTCCACGCCCTAACTTGGCAGAGGAAGACAACTACGGCAGCGGTGGAGTGAATAAATCCGCAGCCGGCGCGAGTACGACGGCGACGAGGTCAAGGCAGTGAAGCTCTTCCTCACCGGCGATGATGAAGTAGCGGAGGCGTTAGGGTTTGAGAAGTTCGAGCTGGAGTGAGAACGAGCGGAGTAAAAGTGGAGTGAGGAAGGGAAGGGGTATTTATAGCCACGGTGAAAAAACTGTTCGCCCGAAGAAATTGGACGAACGTGCCCCTGACCCTTCTCATTTGCTTGACATGTGTCACCCACGTACTGAGAACTGGAGATCATGTGAGATCATGGGTGAATAGATAAGTGTTGTCGTTGGATGTGGAACGGTTTGAGCGGCAAAGCCGAAAATTTAGATAGGATAAGTTAAAAGTTATGTTTGCAAATTCTTCAGCTGATAAGGACACAGTGAAGATTTTGAACGAGTTTCAAATAGAACGCACATGAAGAATTTGTGAATAGATTGGGTTGAGTATAGCATAGAGGGGGAAGGGTCCGATCACATTCACTTAGCAGACAAGACAAAATGAAGAAATAGCTATAAGTGAATGCTGTAGAGGACATAAACTCATATATATATAGCCAAAGAAGAAAAACGACAGAAATGGTGAAGACCATGCAAAGTTGAAAGAACAACTAAGGAAAAACTCAATTGAAGATTTCAACATTTTGTGGTGGCATGACGCACTGTGTAAGAATGATGATTTCAGACACCGCGTACAATTGTCGTAGGGTTCTGAGAATCAAATTCTTCGTTAATTTCTTCACACTTAGAGTGTTAGTCTTTATTGATTGAAGAAAAACGTTTCTTCATGTGTTGCACATCTAAGTCATCAATTTTGCATAAGTGTTAGGATGAATGTCCTTTTCAAAGAACATTCGAAGATTCTAGGATATTTAGCTCACACCGCAACTTTCTAAATCTCTTCTCATCCAAGGGCTTAGTGAATATATCGGCTAGCTGTTCTTCAGTATTCACATGCTCAATAGAGATGTCGCCCTTCAACACATGATCACGAAGAAAATGATGACGAATCTGAATGTGCTTTGTCTTCGAGTGATGAACTGGGTTATGAGCAATCTTGATGGCACTCTCATTGTCACAGTTGAGTGGCACATTCTTCACGTTGACACCGTAGTCCTTGAGAGTTTGCTTCATCCATAGTAGTTGAGCACAGCAAGAGCCAGCAGCAATGTACTCACCTTCAGCAGTAGACAGTGATACGCAGTTCTGTTTCTTCGAGGACCAACAGACCAAAGAGCATCCGAGGAAATGGCATGTGCCAGATGTTGACTTGCGATCCACACGATCACCAGCATAGTCTGAGTCTGAAAATCTAATGAGATCAAAAGCCGAGCCCTTTGGGTACCATAATCCAAGTGTTGGTGTGTGAGCTATATATCGAAGAATATGCTTTACAGCCTTATGGTGTAATTCCTTCGGTGTAGCTTGAAACCGGGCACACATGCAAACACTAAGCATAATATCTGGCCTAGATGCACATAGGTACAATAAAGAACCAATCATGGAGTGGTATACCTTTTCATCGAAGTCAATACCATTTTCATCAGTGCATAGATGGCCATTTGTGGGCATAGGGATTTTGACTCCTTTGCAATCTTGCATGCCGAATTTCCTCAGTACACCCTTGAGGTATTTCTCCTGAGATATGAATATGCCATTTCGCTGTTGACGAATCTGAAGACCTAAGAAGAATTTCAATTCTCCCATCATAGACATTTGATATTCTTCACTCATCATATAGGCAAATTTATCAGTATAACATTGGTCAGTACAGCCAAAGATAATATCATCAACATATATTTGGCACACAAACAATTCACCATCATAAGATTTAGTGAAAAGAGTTGGGTCAAGTGAACGGGGTTTGAAGCCTTTCTTCATGAGGAATTCCTTCAAAGTATCATACCACACCTGTGGGGCCTGCTTGAGGCCATAGAGGGCCTTATTTAGTCTGAAGACTTTGTCAGGATGCTTTGGATCTTCAAAACCTGGGGGTTGAGCAACATATACTTCTTCCTCAAGCTTACCATTGAGGAATGCACTTTGCACATCCATTTGATATAAGATGATATCATGATGGTTAGCATAAGCAAGTAATATGTGAATAGCTTCAAGTCTAGCAACACGTGCAAAAGTTTCACCAAAATCAATTCCTTCAACCTGTGTGTAGCCTTGAGCTACAAGCCATGCCTTATTCCTCACCACAAGACCATTTTCATCTTGCTTGTTGCGGTAGATCCACTTTGTGCTGATGATATTGTGCTTGCGAGGATCTGGACGTTTGACCAGTTCCCAGACGTTGTTGAGCTCGAATTGATGTAATTCCTCTTGCATAGCTTGAGTCCACCCAGGCTTCAGAAATGCTTCATCTACCTTAGTGGGGTCTGTGATAGAGACGAAAGCAAAGTGCCCATAAAAGTTAGATAAATGTGAAGCTCTTGAGCGTGTGAGAGGACCTAGAATGTTGATGTCGCTGATGATTTTCTCAATTTGCACTTCATTCGCAACGCGAGGATGAGCGGGTTGACGTTGAGGAATTTTCAGCATTTTCTTCAGCACCATTTTCCTCAGGTGCATCAGCATGACGTTCTTCATGTTCTGGAATGACTTCTTCAGCAAATTCTTCAGTAGGAACAACATCCTCAGTAGCCTTGAACTTAATGGATTCCTCAAGAGGTATTTCATCTGTCACAGGAGGTAGGTGCTCTCTATGCGAGCCATTAGTCTCATCGAACCGCACATCTACAGTTTCAACAACCTTGTGATGACAGGTGTTGAAGACTCTGTAGGTGTGCGAGTCCTTACCATAACCGAGCATAAAACCTTCATGTGCTTTTGCTGCAAATTTAGAACTGTGATGAGGATCTCTAATCCAACATTTAGCACCGAAGACTTTGAAATAACTCACATTGGGTTTCTTGTCAGTGAGAAGTTCATATGTTGTCTTCTTGAAGAATTTGTGAAGATATACCCTATTGATGATGTGGCACGCAGTATCAATTGACTCAGGCCAGAAGCGAGGAGGCGTCTTGTACTCATCAAGCATAGTGCGGGCCATCTCAACAAGAGTCATGTTCTTGCGCTCCACGACGCCATTTTGCTGAGGAGTATAAGGAGCAGATAGCTCATGAGTAATACAAAGTTCATCAAGATAGTCATCAAGACCAGTGTTCTTGAACTTAGTTCCATTATCACTCCTGATGTGCTTGATCTTCACACCAAAGTTGGTTGAAGCCCTTGAGGAAAATCATTTGAATACTTCCTGCACTTTTGTTTTGTTAGTGATAATATGGACCCATGTATATCGAGAATAATCATCAACAATGACAAAGCCATATAAAGATGCAGCATTGGTAAATGTGGCATAGTGAGTAGGGCCAAAGAGATCCATGTGAAGCAATTCAAATGGTCGAGTAGTAGTCATGATAGTCTTCGCTGGATGCTTGGCCTTGGTCATCTTTCTACCTTCACAGGCTCCGCATAAGTGATCCTTGAGTAATTTGACATTTTCAATGCCAATGACATGCTTCTTCTTCGCGAGCGTGTGCAGATTCCTCATGCCAGCATGACCAAGTCGTCGATGCCATAGCCAGGCTTCTGAAGCTTTTGCAAGTAGACATGTAGCAGGTTGTGGTCCTGTAGACAAATCAACAATATACAAATCTCCTCTCCTAAAGCCTTCGAAGACTTTCGAATTGTCAGCTTCCATGATCACAACACAATGATACTTGCCAAAGACAACCACCATATCAAGATCACAAAGCATTGAGACAGACATGAGGTTGAACCCTAAGGACTCAACAAGCATGACTTTGTCCATGTGTCGATCCTTTGAGATTGCAACCTTACCTAGACCCAATACATTGCTTTTTCCTTTGTCAGTGTAGGTGATGTGCTTCAGATGTGATGGAGATAAAGCAGATTCCATCAATAAGCTCATGTCACCAGTCATGTGATTTGTACATCCACTATCAAGGACCCACTCAGTGGGTTTGGGTTGATCATCCTGTAGACGAATTAGTGCAACTTACAAACTCATATACTTCATCAATGAAGAGTATGGTGTCAATTTCATCAACCAATAGAACAGATAAAACAGTATGAGGACGTGAGAAATGAAAATTCATTTCTTCATGAATAGCTTGCGTCCTTTCAAGCATATTCAGGTCTCCAGCAAATTCTTCAGACGATTAAGTTCGTCTGGAGACCTGACCCTGCATAAGAGATTAGTTCTTTTTCTTCACCACCCACACCTGAAGGGGTGGCAAAGACTTCATCATTCTGCGAGCTCCATAAGAGAAAGTTGGCATAGATGCCAATCCACTTCGTTTCACATAAGAGTGGTTATGGTAAGCATAAGAGTAAGCAGCGAAATTCTTCGAGGACTTATGAACATAATGATTTGAAGAATAATGCACATATCCATAATCCTTAGATCTTCCCTGCGAAACAGACGGGTTAGAATGATAATGTTCACATGAGGACTTTGGTCCTTTTGAGGAATATGATCCATGTGAGTAGTTTGGTTCGTATGAGGACTTGAATCCATATGAAGAATTTGGTCCATATGAAGAATTTGATCTGGGGTTCCTATTGTTCACAGGTGGTGTCATGACGACATTCACCTGGAGATTTTCAAGGCATCTTTTGGGAACCCAGATTTTCTTCATAGGAGGACCGTTCCTGAAGTTAGTGCCACATATCTAGCAAATACTTCACCATTATGATTTTTGAATAGTTTATAATTGGAGTCAAATGACTCATCAGAAGAATATGAAGATTCACACGTAAATCCAGATAAAGTAGATGGATCCACTGAAGGTCCCTTTGCAGCAACCCATGAGGTTTTGGGATACTGCTCAGGTTTCCAGCAGGTCCCATCAGCATTGATTTTCCTCTCAAAGGCAATACCCTCTTTCCTAGGGTTCCTGTTGAGGATCTGCTTTTTAAGCACGTCACAAAGAGCTTGATGCCCTTTGAGGCTTTTGTACATGCCTGTTGTCGGTGTCAAAACCGGCAGATCTCGGGTAGGGGGTCCCGAACTGTGCGTCTAAGGCGGATGGTAACAGGAGGCGGGGGACACAATGTTTACCTAGGTTCGGGCCCTCTAGATGGAGGTAATACCCTACTTCCTGCTTGATTGATCTTGATGATATGAGTATTACAAGAGTTGATATACCACGAGATTAGAGAGGCTAAACCCTAGAAGCTAGCCTATGGTATGATTTTTGTTGTCCTACGGACTAAACCCTCCGGTTTATATAGACACCGGAGGGGGCTAGGGTTACATAGAGTCAGTTACAAGGGAGGAGATCTACATATCCGAATTGCCAAGCTTGCCTTCCACGCAAAGGAGAGTCCCACCTGGACACGGGACGAAGTCTTCAATCTTGTATCTTCATAGTCCAACAGTCCGGCCAAAGGATATAGTCCGGCTATCTGAGGACCCCCTAATCCAGGACTCCCTCAGTAGCCCCTGAACCAGGCTTCAATGACGACGAGTCCGGCGCGTAGATTGTCTTCGGCATTGCAAGGCGGGTTCCTCCTCCGAATACTCCATAGAATATTTTGAACACAAGGATAGTGTCCGGTTTTGCAAAACAAATTCCACATACCACCGTAGAGAGTATGATATTTCCACAAATCTAATCTGCTGACGACTTTTCATAACATGACATCACGCCATGGCCCGGTCATTATTTGAACCAGTTTTCTCAACCAGCCACTTCACATATTGCGAGGCAATTTTCTTGGCATGTCTTGTCGAAGCAGAGATCGTGTCCCCTTATCACGGGATTCTCATCAATACGGTTGTGGGTAACCCAACCGCGCCATTAATCACGACGCTTGGGGAATAAGCGAGTTTATCAAGCAAGTGGGGAGGCGCACAGTTTTTACCACCCTTATAAAGGGACAAGGACTCATCTTTTTCAACCATGCCTTCTTCTTCTTTGCCCATCCATTCTTGCGCACTCGAGCTCCAGCGCCCAAGTTCGTATTTTCTCCGAAGAACCACCCCTAATATGTCCAGAGCGGGAGGCAAGTGGATGGCTGATACGTCTCCAACATATCTATAATTTTTGATTGCTCCATGCTATATTATCTACTGTTGTGGACATTATTGGGCTTTATTATTCACTTTTATATTATTTTTGGGACTAACCTATTAACTGGAGGCCCAGCCCAGACTTGCTATTTTTTGGCCTATTTCAGAGTTTCGCGGAAAAAGAATATTAAACAGAGTCCAAACGGAATGAAACCTTCGGGAACGTGATTTTTGGAATGAACAAGATCCAGGAGACTTGGACCCTACGTCAAGCAACCAACAGGGAAGCCACGAGGTAGGGCGTGCGCCTACCCCCCCCCCCCCCCCCGACGCGCCCTCCACCCTCGTGGGCCCCCTGTTGCTCCATCGACGTACTCCTTCCTCCTATATATACCTACGTACCCCCAAAAAATCATATACGGAGCCAAAACCCTAATTCCACCGCGGTAACTTTCTGTATCCACGAGATCCCATCTTGGGGCCTGTTCCGGAGCTCCGCCGGAGGGGGCATCGATCACGGAGGGCTTCTACATCAACACCATAGCCCTTCCGATGAAGTGTGAGTAGTTTACCTCAGACCTTCGGGTCCATATTTATTAGCTAGATGGCTTCTTCTCTCTTTTTGGATCTCAATACAAAGTTCTCCCCCTCTCTTGTCGAGATCTATTTGATGTAATCTTCTTTTGCGGTGTCTTTGTTGAGACCGATGAATTGTGGGTTTATGATCAAGTTTATCTATGAACAATATTTGAATCTTCTCTGAATTCTTTTATGTATGATTGGTTATCTTTGCAAGTCCCTTCGAATTATCATTTTTGTTTGGCCTACTAGATTGATGTTTCTTGCAATGGGAGAAGTGCTTAGCTTTGGGTTCAATCTTGCGGTGTCCTTTCCCAGTGATAGTAGGGGCAGCAAGGCACGTATTGTATTGTTGCCATCGAGGATAACAAGATGGGGTTTTTATCATATTGCATGAATTTATCCCTCTACATCATGTCATCTTGCTTAAGGCATTACTTTGTTCTTATGAACTTAATACTCTAGATGCATGATGGATAGCGGTCGATGTGTGGAGTAATAGTAGTAGATGCAGGCAGGAGTCGGTCTACTTGTCTCGCACGTGATGCCTATATACATGATCATACCTAGATATTCTCATAACTATGCTAAATTCTGTCAATTGCTCAATAGTAATTTGTTCACCCACCGTAAAATACTTATGCTCTTGAGAGAAGCCACTAGTGAAACCTATGGCCCCCGGGTCTATCTTCATCATATTAATATTCCAACACTTAGTTATTTCCTTTGCTTTTTTACTTTGCTTTTATTTTACTTTGCATCTTTATCATAAAAATACCAAAAATATTATCTTATCATATCTATCAGATCTCACTCTCATAAGTGACCGTGTAGGGATTGACAACCCCTTATCGCGTTGGTTGTGAGGATATATTTGTTTTGTGTAGGTGTGAGGGACTCGAGCGTAGCCTCCTACTAGATTGATACCTTGGTTCTCAAAAACGGAGGGAAATACTTACGCTACTTTGCTACATCACCCTTTCCTCTTCAAGGGAAAACCAACGCAGTGCTCAAGACGTAGCAAGAAGGATTTCTGGCGCCGTTGCCAGGGAGGTCTACGCAAAAGTCAACATACCAAGTACCCATCACAAACCCTTATCTCCCGCATTACATTGTTTGCCATTTGCCTCTCGTTTTCCTCTCCCCCACTTCACCCTTGCCATTTTATTCGCCCTCTCTCTCTCTCTATCCGCCCTCTCTTTTCCGTTTGCTTGTCGTTATGGCTAGTCCTCTATCTTCTCCGTTGTCTCCCGAGAATGAAGTTCTAAATTTTAAGCAAAGGGAGGGAGAAAATCTAAAAGACACTTGGTATAGAATTTGCAATGCTCAAAATAGATCTACCATGAAGCAATCTACTTCTGTTCTTCTTCGAAATTTTTATGTAGGCGCTACTCCTTGGTACCGATATATCCTTGATTCCATTACCGGAGGGAACTTCTTGGGTAGCCATACTCTTGATTCTTATAATGCTATGATAGATTTTTTTTGGCTCACCACCTCTTTTGGTTAATGGAACTATGTTAACTTTGGAGCATGTAATGCAAAGACTTGAAATTATTGAGAATAAAGTTGCTACTGTAGAGTTAATTGAAAATTTGGATAAAAAGATCCACAACCGAATCACTCAATATGGATCTAATTAGGAGTCACTTTGAAAAATATTAAAGAAAACGAACCTATAGTTAATGAGAAAATAAATCAGGATTCCATTAGAATCGATAAACTTGAGGGTATTATTACCAACTTAGGAACCGCTTTTTCTTCCGTAAAGAATACTCCAAGTCCTTCCACTAAAATTGCCAAGCTTATGTATGTTCCTAAAAATAAGGGTGAATCCTCTAGTAAGGAAACTGCGGATCTCAAATCTATAAGTATTCATCCCAATCTTTTTGCTATCATTAAGGAACCATTTGTTACAAATGAATTTTTTGGTCTTTTGCCTAAAAGTTTGATAATAAATAAAAATAAAGAAATTCCTAAGGATGGTAGATTCCTCATTGAAGAATTTCCTACCAAAGATGGCGATACCAAGATCTATTCTTGCTTTTTATGCCTAGCTAGGGGCGTTAAACAATAGCGCTTGTTGGGACGCAACCCAATTTTATTTTTATTCCTTGTTTTTTGCTCCTGTTTAGTAATAAATAATTTATCTAGCCTATGTTTTGGTTGTGTTTTTTGTGTTTAATTAGTGTTTGTGCCAAGTAGAACTGTTGGGAAGACCTGGGGAAAGTCTTGTTAATCTTGCTGTAAAAAACAGAAACTTTAGCGCTCACGAGAACTGCTGCCATTTTTATTTGTAAATTGCTATTTAGTTAGTTATTTTTGCAGATTATTAATAGATAAATTCCTCACGTCCAGAAATTTATTTTAGAATTTTTGGGGTTCCAGATCTTGCGCTAGCTACAGATTACTACAGACTGTTCTGTTTTTGATAGATTATGTTTTTCGTGTGTTGTTTTCTTATTTTGATGAATCTATGGCTAGTAAAATAGTTTATAAACCATAGAGAAGTTGGAATACAGTAGTTTTAACACCAATATAAATAAAGAATGAGTTCATTACAGTACCTTGAAGTGGTCTTTTGTTTTATTTCGCTAACGGAGCTCACGAGATTTTCTACTTTAAGTTTTGTGTTGTGAAGTTTTCAAGTTTCGGGTAAGGATTTGATGGATTATGGAACAAGGAGTGGCAAGAGCCCAAGCTTGGGGATGAACATGGCACCCCCAAGATAATATAAGGACACCAAAAAGCCAAAGCTTGGGGATGCCCCGGAAGGCATCCCCTCTTTCGTCTACTTCCATCGGTAACTTTACTTGGAGCTATATTTTTATTCACCACATGATATGTGTTTTGCTTGGAGCGTCTTGTATGATTTGAGTCTTTTCTTTTTAGTTTACCACAATCATCTTTTCTGTACACACCTTTTGATAGAGACACACATGATTCGGAAATTATTAGAATACTCTATGTGCTTCACTTATATCTTTTGAGTTATATAGTTTTGCTCTAGTACTTCACTAATATATTTTAGAGCACGGTGGTGGATTTGTTTTATAGAAACTATTGATCTCTCATGCTTCACTTAGATTATTTTGAGAGTCTTAAATAGCATGGTAATTTTCTTAAATAATCCTAATATGCTAGGTATTCAAGATTAGTAAAAACTTTTTTATGAGAAGTTTGATGCTTGATGATTGTTTTGAGATATGGAGGTAGTGATATTAAAGTTGTGCTAGTTGAGTAGTTGTGAATTTGAGAAATACTTGTGTTGAAGTTTGCAAGTCCCGTAGCATGCACGTATGGTAAACGTTATGTAACAAATTTGAAACATGAGGTGTTCTTTGATTGTCCTCCTTATGAGTGGCGGTCGGGGACGAGCGATGGTATTTTCCTACCAATCTATCCCCCTAGGAGCATGCACGTAGTCCTTGGTTTTTGATGACTTGTTGATTTTTGCAATAAGTATGTGAGTTCTTTATGACTAATGTTGAGTCCATGGATTATACGCACTCTCACCTTTCCATCATTGCTAGCCTCTTCGGTACCGTGCATTGCCCTTTCTCACATTAAGAGTTGGTGCAAACTTCGCCGGTGCATCCAAACCCCGTGATATGATACGCTCTGTCACACATAAACCTCCTTATATCTTCCTCAAAACAGCCACCATACCTACCTATTATGGCATTTCCATAGCCATTCCGAGATATATTGCCATGCAACTTTCCACCATCCCGTTTATCATGACACATTCATCATTGTCCTATTTTTTAGCATGATCATGTAGTTGACATAGTGTTTGTGGCAAAGCCACCGTTCATAATTCTTTCATACAAGTCACTCTTGGTTCATTGCATATCTCGGTACACCGCCGGAGGCATTCATATAGAGTCATACCTTGTTCTAGTATCGAGTTGTAATCATTGAGTTGTAAATAAATAGAAGTGTGATGATCATCATTTAATAGAGCATTGTCCCAATAAAAAAGAGAAAGGCCAAATAAAAAAGGCCCAAAAAAGAAAAAAGAAAAAGAGAGAAATGAAAAGGGACAATGCTACTATCTTTTTTCCACACTTGTGCTTCAAAGTAGCACCATGATCTTCATGATAGAGAGTCTCTTGTTTTGTCACTTTCATATACTAGTGGGATTTTTTTTCATTATAGAACTTGGCTTGTATATTCCAATAATGGGCCTCCTCAAGTGCCCTAAGTCTTCATGAGCAAGCAAGTTGGATGCACACCCACTATTTTCTTTTGTTGAGCTTTCATACATTTATAGCTCTAGTGCATCCGTTGCATGGCAATCCCTACTCCTTGCATTAACATCAATAGATGGGCATCTCCATAGCCCATTGATTAGCCTCGTTGATGTGAGACTTTCTCCTTTTTTGTCCTCTCCACATAACTCCCATCATTATACTCTATTCCACCCATAGTTCTATATCCATGGCTCACGCTCATGTATTGTGTGAAGTTTTATAAAGTTTGAGATTACTAAAGTATGAAACAATTGCTTGGCTTGTCATCGGGGTTTGTGCATGATGAGAGCATTCTTGTGTGACGAAAATGGAGCATGAATAAACTATATGATTTTGTAGGGATGAACTTTCTTTGGCCATGTTATTTTGAGAAGACATAATTGCTTAGTTAGTATGCTTGAAGTATTATTATTTCTATGTCAATATTAAAATTTTATCTTGAATCTTTCGGATCTGAATATTCATGCCACAATTAAGAAGAATTACATTGAAATTATGCCTAGTAGCATTCCACATCAAAAATTCTGTTTTTATCATTTACCTACTCGAGGACGAGCAGGAATTAAGCTTGGGGATGCTTGATACGTCTCCAACGTATCTATAATTTTTGATTGCTCCATGCTATATTATCTATTGTTTTGGACATTATTGGGCTCTATTATTCACTTTTATATTATTTTTGGGACTAACCTATTAACCGGAGGCCCAGCCCAGAATTGTTGTTTTTGCCTATTTCAGAGTTTCACAGAAAAAGAATATCAAACGGAGTCCAAACGGAATGAAACCTTCGGGAACGTGATTTTTGGAACGAACAAGATCCAGGAGACTTGGGCCCTACGTCAAGCAACAAACAGGGAAGCCACGAGGTAGGGGGCGCGCCTACCCCCCCCCCCCCCAGGCGCCCTCCACCCTAGTGGGCCCCCTGTTGCTCCACCGACGTACTCCTTCCTCCTATATATACCTACGTACCCCCAAACGATCAGATACAGAGCCAAAACCCTAATTCCACCGCTGTAACTTTCTGTATCCACGAGATCCCATCTTGGGGCCTGTTCCGGAGCTCCGCCGGAGGGGGCATCGATCACGAAGGGCTTCTATATCAACACCATAGCCCTTCCGATGAAGTGTGAGTAGTTTACCTCAGACCTTCGATTCCATAGTTATTAGCTAGATGGCTTCTTCTCTCTTTTTGGATCTCAATACAAAGTTCTCCCCCTCTCTTGTGGAGATCTATTCGATGTAATCTTCTTTTGCGGTGTGTTTGTTGAGACCGATGAATTGTGGGTTTATGATCAAGTTTATCTATGAACAATATTTGAATCTTCTCTGAATTCTTTTATGTATGATTGGTGATCTTTGCAAGTCTCTTCAAATTATCAGTTTGGTTTGGCCTACTAGATTGATCTTTCTTGCAATGGGAGAAGTGCTTAGCTTTGGGTTCAATCTTGCGGTGTCCTTTCCCAGTGACAGTAGGGGCAGCAAGGCACGTATTGTATTGTTGCCATCGAGGATAACAAGATGGGGTTTTTATCATATTGCATGAATTTATCCCTCTACATCATGTCATCTTGCTTAAGGCGTTACTCTGTTCTTATGAACTTAATACTCTAGATGCATGCTGGATAGCGGTTGATGTGTGGAGTAATAGTAGTAGATGCAGGCAGGAGTCGGTCTACTTGTCTCGGACGTGATGCCTATATACATGATCATACCTAGATATTCTCATAACTATTCTCAATTCTGTCAATTGCTCAACAGTAATTTGTTCACCCACCATAAAATACTTATGCTCTTGAGAGAAGCCACTAGTGAAACCTATGGCCCCAGGGTCTATCTTCATCATATTAATCTTCCAACAGTTAGTTATTTCCTTTGCTTTTATTTTACTTTGCATCTTTATCATAAAAATACCAAAAATATTATCTTATCATATCTATCAGATCTCACTCTCGTAAGTGACCGTGTAGGGATTGACAACCCCTTATCGCGTTGGTTGCGAGGATTTATTTGTTTTGTGTAGGTGCGAGGGACTCGCGCGTAGCCTCCTACTGGATTGATACCTTGGTTCTCAAAAACTGAGGGAAATACTTATGCTACTTTGCTGCATCACCCTTTCCTCTTCTAGGGAAAACCAACACAGTGCTCAAGAGGTAGCAATGGCCTCTACCGTTTGGAAGAAGGACATCCAGAAACTTCGGGACGCCGGTTATCTGGCCCAAAAAATCGGCCACCATCTCCCTACGGCGGGACATATCGTCCCTACCCTAGAACCCCACGAAAGGGTCGTATTCCTCCCTCATTTTATCCGCGGGCTAGGGTTTCCCCTCCACCCATTTGTTCGCGGCATTATGTATTATTACGGGATCGACTTTCATGATCTATCCCCCAATTCCTTCCTCAACATCTCGACATTCATTAATGTGAAGCCCGTGACACTTCGGCTTATGGCTGAAGATCTTTAATGTGAAGCCCAAGGTAGTGGGCGGTGAGCACGCTGAGTGTGGGGGCGCTATGGTGAGCAAGATGCCCAACGTCACGTGGCCAACAGGTACCTTCAATGATTTCGTCAGGGAGTGGAAACAGGAGTGGTTTTACATCACTGAGCTGCGCGGCACGGAGTGGGCCACTGCCCCCGAGTTCCGATCTAAAGCCCCTCTGCGGCTTACGTCCCGGCTCAAGAAGGGCCTGGACTAGTCTTCGTCCGACGAACTGTTGGCGCTTCAGATGCGCATCCAGAATATGGAAGACAAGAATATCAAACTTGTCAATGTAGTCCAGGTGATATTAGTTCGTTGGATCCTACCTTGTCAACATCGGACTTGCAATCTATGGGAATTCGATCCGGCCAAGCACCAGACCCTGCGAGAGCTCTTTGGCTCCTCGCACGAAGGCGTCTGGAAGGTGCTTCTTAAGCCTGACAAATCATGGCCGGACTCGACCGAGGACCGCGGGTACCAACTGTCCCGCCCTACAAGCTCGGTAAGTTATCATATGTTTTATTCGCATAACTCAAGGGAAATGCTTAATGTGTTTCACACAACTCTCCTAGGGCTGGACGAAGAAGGCGGGCAGATCCAATGTCCGGCCCCGCTGACCGAAGAACCGGCCGGCCCATTTCTGACGAAGATGCTAGTCCTGGCGCCTTACAAGGTGTCGGGGAAGAAGGCCGAAAAGGAGGCCAAAAAGACCTGAGGCGGCCTTGGTCATCGTGCCTGTTCTGCCTCTAACAAGGACGACGACGAGGAGGAGGAAGACGAATCCCCAGTGGGGAAAAAAAGAGGACGGCCTCCATACACTTGGAGGCCGAGTCGCCTAAAAGGGGAAGGACTCTCCTTCCGGAAGAGTCCACTGCCGTCGCCGATAGCAGCCCGACGTGGGACCCTAGGGCCCAGCCCCTAGTGAGATCGTGGGTATATAAAATCCGAACACATTCATGCGTCCGGCCTCATCATGTCATAGTATAACTAAGCTATCTTTTGTAGTCTGACGGGGTCTCGCACCGAACAATCCTCATTAGAGGATTTGCTGAGCTCGGATGCTATGGAGAGCGGAACGCCTCCGAAGCCCCCTTCCTCCGAATACGTGAGTAAAACCGAGGCTTCGTCCCAGAGGGACCCCGAGCAAGGAGGGGTTGAGAAAATCGTGAAGGCGGCGCCTAGAGGTCAAACTTCAGGGGTCAGAGACATGGGGGAGAAGATTCCCACGGGAGTCGACGGCAGGGGCCATCTTGAATTCGGCCCCCAGCCAGACGTAGTTCCGGAGACCAATGTGGCTCCGGAATCGAGCAGGCGGCCTCCCTCGACCGGATTATCACAAGACTCCTTCTCCTTGGGGCATTCTCTGGCAAAATGCCCTGCTCCATTACAACGAAAACATATTACTTCTGACAAGTCTCGAGGTTTCCTTTTTGGGCAACTGCTGAGGTAGTTCCCTGACTCCTTGCACCTGTAACGGGTGATATGACTCAGGTCCTTCCTGAAATCCAATCTACTTCCCTTCCTGGACCTTTCCATGCCAATCATGGCTTCTATTTCTTGTGGGTCATACTCTACTTCCTCCGTCGGGAATTCTACTAGATCCCCATTCATATAATTCTAGGAGATGTGTCCTTCTTCTCCACATTTATAGCATGACTTGGTGCAGGGTTTAATTTGTTCTTCTTTGGGTGTGTCGTCCAATGGTTCTTCTAGAACTTCCATGAGGGCTCCTTTCATTGCTTCTTTCTTTTCCTGGATGGTTGTTTGTACCATGGGGTAAATGTGACACTGAGCAGGGTAGTGGGTAGTCCCTTCACACAAGAAACAAGTGATCTGCCTAGTTGGGCATTCTTCAGCTGGGTGACTTCCTTCACAATTTGGGCATTCTCCCTTGTGTTCTTTATGGGTGTGTCCTATTTCTCCACAAATCTTGCATGCACAAGGTTTCTTCATATCCTTTCCATAAGGCTTCAACTTCTGGGACACAAGATGAGATCTTTGCAGAGTCAACTTAAATTCTTTCCAAGTGGTTACTCCTTGCCATCCATTCATGGTTTGGTACATCCTCCACCAAGTAGCAGCACCTCTTTCAAAGCACTGAAGAGCATGTTGGGTCATATCATTTCCAACTATAGGGTTATTCTCCGTGTGATCCTCCATGTTCTGAATCCATCGGTCTATCTCCAACTGACTCATCGGTCCAGAAAATACAACCTCATCTCCATTCATCGTCTATTGGGTCCATGTGGGTTTGGGGTGAGATAAGAGAGATAGAGAGGGATACACACAATGCAACCAATAGTTTTGAAAAGACAGATTTTTTGTGGCTATCGAAAAAACATCAAACAAATGATAGCTCACAATCGTCGCATCTAACGTAGGTATATGACACGGGTTTGGTCTTCTAAAGGTCAATAAATCTTCAAGGTCGTCTAACTCTTCAAGTCTTGTTCATGCCTCCAATGACTTCTTCCGATCATGCTTGTCTTTCTCAAATCCTTTTGCCAGATCATTTCTATTGTCGCAAAGTCTATCGTGATGTCCTTTATTATTTCTGGAGTTGCGTTCCAAACTTCTGGGTTTCAACACCCTTGGCATGAGCCATGGTCCTACTGTTCTTCAGTTCCTGACAAATCTCCAGTATTCTCAAGGTTTTGCTCCTCTTGCTTGGCTACTTTCAGCTTCTGGGGTCCTGGGTTCTTCACAAAAATGCTTCTTTGTCAAATACGGCTTCCTAAAGATCCACCCTAAACTTCTTAATGTAACACTTCAGATCCCGGTGATACACCAGCTAAGGTTAAAACTTCATCTCTTGCTGATAGGTGCTCCATTAGACCTCTGCCATCCAATTCTTCCGATGAAATACATGCTTATCTCAATACGGTGACAATAGCACAAGCGGGTGATAACATCATGGATAGCCGTGTTTCTTCTCTTGTCATTTCCATGAGCTACCATTCATAATTGATATCTCCTGCCTTAGGGTTTTCTTGAAAAAACTTCAATTCTTTAACTCTCCATGCTCTGGTCTCTCTCCAATACGCCTTCATCTCAGGTATTCGGCAACTTCAATAGTTTGACAATTTCCATAAGGTTGGATCATAGGAAAAGTCTTCGTAGGGTTGTCTTTGGTTCAGGGTGAAGCTCTTCATCTGAAATATGTAAGCCAGGGGTTCTTCGGTAAAGAAATTCAGAAGGGCACGAGAATAACTTAAGCAGATCCTATTCAGAGCCTTCCAAGTCACTTCACTTTGGGAATTCTTCAGAGCCTTCAAATTCTCATAGTCTTCGGAGTCTTCAACTGTTGTAGTTTCCATTATTATAATGCTCTGTAAATTCCTCTTCATTCCGAATGGTCTTAGTTGTCCAATACCTTGTACTTTTTGGAGTGGTCTCATCAGTTGAATCTTCGTGTGGTCAAAAAAAGGAAAAGGGTATTTGGTCTCACTATAAGGGGATATTTGAATAAGCTCAGAAAAGAAGAGAGGAAAAGATCTTTTTGAAAATGAAGTTGTAGAGAAAAATCATTCCCATGGGCTTGCCAGTTTCTAGGGGTCACGTCCTACAGTCAACATGTGCTCTGATACCATCTTGTAGCGACCCGACCTCAGACGGTCAAGTCTCTGTCCTTAAGTGTCATCCCTGGATCGGTATGCTGACACACACAGTACTCGAGGATTTATAACAGAGGTAAATCACATGTATAAAATAATGTAAATACTATTACCTCAATCCAAATAGCGAAAGTAACAAGGTTGTGGATTCCCACCAACACCAACGGCAAAGTTGAGTGTAGAAATTGTAACCCTAATGTATCACTTACTCGTCGTAAGAAACCTGCAACATGAGACATTGCAGCCACAAATGGTCAGTACATTGAATGTACTAGCAAATTCACACCATAGGATAATGATGAATAAAGGCTATCACTACATGCACATATGGCTGGTGGAAAAGCTCTATGGTTATAATGTTTTTGTGAAAAGTCAATTTTTCCCTACTGAAAAGGAATATAATTTTTTTAACTACTAAGTTGTTGGAAACATTGAGAAGGTTCCTCCAACTCAATCCCAAATTAAAAGTTAACAACCCAACAAAATTAATTATATAGAGTGATGAGATCAATATGATAATCCAAGAACCAGATACTCAAGATGTCCATAATCGGGGACACGGCTAACCATGATTAGTTTGTACACTCTGCAGAGGTTTGCGCACTTTTGCCCACAAGACTCTATCTCCTCCGTTGGATTTCTCGCACTACATGGTGTTTGAGAAACGGATGACCGAGACACAGTCTTTCAGAAGCATTAACTCTCTACTCCGGATAGACTATACCACCTACAACCCACTACCTGCTAGTCTACCTCTTCAAGAGTTTCACGAAACTTACTCAACTATGCTAGAGCCCATAATAGCTTGTGGCTGCACACGGAAGTTTCTAGCATGAATAATCTTATGATCCCTTTGAGCCTGGGTGGCATTCCATAGGGTGATCACACGGGTCCTCCGGGATCCCCTTGGGCAAGCACTGGGTTCTCCAGGTGCCCGGGCAAACCACTGGGTGCTCCAGGGTGCCCCAACCAATCCACCCAGAAGTGTATTAAAGTAGCCACCTTAAGTTAACCATTAAATACTAACTCTCACATCTGTCCTGAATTCTGTCAAACCAATCCACGTCTACGAGCATAGCATAGCAATATGAGCATAACGTAAAAGTAACTCCCAACGTTTGAATGCAGGGCAATAGGTTCCTACCTCGTCAACTACTTCCCAATACCCACATTTTATCAATCCTACTCATGCAATGTTTGAGGGTGATACTAATGCATAAAAACTGGGTATGAAAGGGATATGATCAAAGTGTTAACTTGCGTTGTACGGTTGATGAATATGATTCCACTCATAACTCCTGATAGTTCTACTCGTCACACTCCGTTCAATCTATCGTGAGCAAGCAATAGTAACCACACATAAGCAATCACTCAAAAGATCGGAAAGAACGAACAAAACACTTCGGAAAGCTTCAAAACCAAGCAAATAACTGTTGCAACATAAAACAACTTCTAACAGTACCAAAATTATATGAATTTGGCCTTATCAGAAAGTTTAGGTCAAGAGCTTCGATTTGCAAAAAGAATCAACTAAATAGGAGTTACGAATCTCAAGTTATGATCAAAAAAGTTTGAATATGAATCTGAACAAATTTCGAAATTTGAAAATTTCAAACTGTTGATGTGACAGGTTCACTGGATAGGTGAAAACAAGACGAAGCTATATTTTTCTTAAATGAATCTAGTCAAACCAAAATATTGATTTAACCCGAATCGGATGATTTTTGGAGGCTCTATGGGTCTATATTTATAGGTGGAAAAGGGTTTAGGAGTCAAAGCTAGGCAATGTGGGACTAAACGTAGACGTAATTAAAAGAAACAGAGGAGAACTGCATGGGCTTGAAGCCTTCGGCGGCCGCACGGGTACACGGGCTGCAGTTTTTTTAACAAAATTCGGCTTAAGTCAAAAAAAGAAAAGGCTGGCTGGGCCTGGCCCATTTAGGAGAGAGAGAAAAATGAGGCGCCTGCTGCCACTATGCTATGCATGTGGGCGGTAAATAACTATGGGCCGCATGTACAGTTATTTTTTTAAATAGAAACAGAAGGAAAACCAAAATAAAAATAAAATTATATATAGGCATATTGTAAATCAAAATTTTCAGAAAATGATTTTCTACAACGTGGACATTTTTGTCAAGTCATATAAAATTGAGAAAAATTCAAATAATTCAAAGAGTGCCGCTGCCCTACTAAAATCCAATAAAAATCTTTTTTAAAATACCAAAATGATTTCAAATTTATTTATCTCCAATTTTCTGATGTAGGGAATCATGTTACCCTATTTTCCATATATTTTTATTTTGGAGAAAAGTAATTTGAATAAAACCCAAGTAACTCCAAATGGAAAATAATTTCAAAAGGACTTTGAATTTAATTCTTTTAAAATTCCAACTCATATTTCATATATTTTGAAGAAGTCATATTATCTTCTCTCGTGAAAATCATTGAGTTGCTTAAAGTTTCTGAATTTGAAAATAATTCCAAATGAAATTCAAATATTTTCAAATACCCTTTTCATTTAATTAAATGGAAGAAGTCATGTCATCTTCTCTCTAGGATTTTGTATTTTAAAAGAATTTGAATCACGGAGATCAAAATGAAAATGAAAGTTTGGGAAAGTCCTTTTATTCCCTCTCATTTAACTTTCAAAAGATTTCGTATTTCACTCAATTTCAGTCAATCAATCAAGCAATCAATCAAATCTGTCTATTTATATAACATTCCAAAATTTAGAATTTTGGGATGTTACAGAAGCACGAGGCCAAGATTGTGGAAGCTAAGCGAGAGCTCCAAGAGGCCATGAAAAACTGCGAAACCCTGGTGCAGAGTATAACGGAGCAAGAATCCGAACTCACCAGGGCTCATCAGGCCGTGTGCGATGCCCGTGGGGAAACCCAAGGTGCCCTGCAGGAGATCCAAGAGGCGAGGGAGATTACGGCGGGTAAGGCCTTCTTCCATGTAAAGCAAGTATTTGAGGAGAAAATTGTGTATTATAATTTTAAGTTCGGATTTCTCTAGGGGTATTTGCGGAACTTCCTCGCAGCATATCGGATGCCGCCCAATTCTACCAAGCCGAAGAGGGGAACACTTTGTATAAGCTCTTCTGGTCGCAGTATCTGGCACCGAATTGTCCGGTGCCTTTTACCGATCAACTGAAACAGCTGATCGAACTGCATAAGACGGTCGAACTAGCCATGAAGGATTTGATTATCCGGCTATGGCCTGCCGAGCCGATTCCAGGTAGCTACTTCGGGCTCGTGAAGCGACTTGTTAGTGTCTGCCCTCGACTTGACGTCATCAAGTGGTCGGTCTGTATAGAAGGTGCACGAGTGGCCTTTGCCCGCACAAAGGTGCACTGGGGGAAGATGGATGATGAAAAGCTGATGAACGAGGGATCGCCAGAGGGAAAGGAGCACCGCAAACCCGAATTGTATTATGAAGGTGTCCTGGAAGGATCCTGCCTTGCGGCGGAGCAATGCACCAAGGACATTATATTTCCATGAATATAGTCATGTTGTCCTTTGTAATGTGTGAACAAGGTCATTTCTATTATTTATTACCGGTTATAAAAGCTTACCCTCCTGCACGGCCGTTTTATATATTGAACCTGAGAGTTGACCAGTCATCGGCTTCTGCCCCCTCGTAAGAAATACGGGGGTGTTCGGGATAAACCTGATCACTCTTTATCCCAGTTTTGGGTCCTTTGAAGGAGGTGTTCAGCACAACGGACTGGGCAATCGGACTATAGGGCTTTATCATTCTCACTTAGCCATAGGAGCAATAGGAAGGTGGGCGCAGCCCCTGGTGTTCGAAAGACCGCACGAGGGGCTCTATAGGCACCTGATCGGAAGATGAACTGATCCATCGCACGCTGCATTGGTTATGGCATTACGCGGGAGAAATACTTAAAGATTTTGCAACCTCTTGAACAGCTGACCAGCTCTCGCCGTATCATGATAGTCAGTTTTCGGCTTTCTCTACTGAGGTGCTCGTCCGGAAGAACCGAGACACAATCGTAGTAGTTCTCCGTGTGCCGCCTTAGCCGATATAGCGGAACGTAAGGTAGCAAAACATGGGAGCTGGGCAAACCCAACATTTGACCCAAGACATGATTCGGAGCTGATGCATATAATGCTATAAGTTTGGGGTGCCGAACTTCCGTAAAGGTGTTCGGACTTTATTGCCGTATTATGGGTAAAACGAAGCCCCTGGCCAAGGCATATCGCAGTGTATGGATGCCACTTAACAAAAGAGTTTAAATAAGAAATAACAACGAATAAGCGTCATATAAATCCACATGTTGTATTTGAATAATACGTCGATGCGTATGAGTACAGGTAATATGATAAGAAGGGGAATATGACTATGGAACCTGCTGGGACCAGGGAGGAAGAAGTTGTGTGCAGATTCGGAGTACAGTCGGATGGACGTCGCGAGGAGTATCTAAAGACTCCCTTGTGCGTTCGAGTTGTTACCATGTCACCAGTCCCGGTTTGCGCAAAGGTGAGCCTGCAAAGGAAATGTAAGAAATATTTGTATGCCGGAGAGCGATTGAGCCGCGATATGTGGCATGTTCTGGACTTCGCCGGAATGTTTAATTAAGCCCTCGATGAGCCGGGCTATCTTGCTGTGAAGTAGTTCGGACTACTTTGAATGTGTACGGGGGTTTGGCCATCGACTCAAGATTTGGCCGAAAGGTGTCCTCCACTGCTTCTTCTGTTAAAGCACGGCGTACTCTATGGTACCGAGGGAGAGTTCGGCCTCGCCATTAACCGTTATGACACCACGCGGACCGGGCATCTTAAGTTTACTGTAGGCATAATGTGGCACCGCGTTGAATCGAGCGAACGCAATTCGCCCGGGTAGTGCCTGATAATCACTGCGGAAGGGGACGATGTCGAAGATTAAATCTTCGGCACGGTAATTGTTTGGTGATGCAAAGACTACCTCGAGGGCGATGGAGCCGGTACAGCTGGCCTCCACGCCTGGTATCATACCTCTAAAGGTGGCTTTAGTGGGTTTGATTATCGAATGATCGATGCCCATCTTGTGCACTGTGTCCTGGTAAAGCGGATTTAGACTATTGCCTCTGTCCATAAGGACTCGTGTGAGGTGGAACCCGTTAATTATTGGGTCGAGGACTAGTGCGGCTGGATTGCCATGACTAGTGTTGACCGGACAATCCATTTGGTTGAAGGTGATCGGCCCTAGTTTGTATTGCGGACTGACTGGTTTCGTTAGGTCGACATCTCTAAGGGTGTGCGTTCGGTCCGGGTTGGGAGTGTGGGTGGCGTTTACCATATTCACCATTTGGATTTGCTAGAGAGATTTCTTTTGCCCTCCTCTATTCGGTGACCTGGGCTCCTCGTCGCTGTCATCTCTTTGAGACCCCTTGTCTTTGTTTTTGGGGCCTAACCTGCCAGCTTGTTTGAAGACCCAACATTCTCTGTTGGTATGATTGGCTGGTGTTCCTAGTTTTCCATGAATTTGGCATGGACGGTCGAGTATGCGGTCCAAACTGGATGAAACCGAATTGTCATTTTTGAGTGGCCCCTTCCGCTGACCAGACTTAGAGCTATTAAATCCGGTATTGACTGCCGTGTCTTCGGCGCTTTCACCATGTTTGCGGCATTTGTTTTTGTTGCGCCGGGGTTTGTCATTGCTATCTCTAGCCTCTGATTTGCTAGTATTTCTTGCTGTGTTGTTGCTACGAGCCAACCAGCTATCCTCGCCCGCACAGAAGCGGGCCATGAGTGTTGTGAGGGCTGCCATGGACTTTGGCTTCTCTTGGCCGAGATGTCGGGCGAGCCACTCGTCACAGATGTTATGTTTAAAGGCCGCCAGGCCTTCGGCATCTGGACAGTCCACAATTTGGTTCTTTTTGGTTAGGAACCGGGTCCAGAATTTCCTGGCTGACACTCCGGGCTGTTGTGTTATGTGACTCAAATCATCAGCATTCGTTGGTCGCACATAGGTGCCCTGGAAGTTATCCAGGAATGTGTCTGCCAGGTTCTCCCAACTTCTGATGGAGTTTGCTGGCAAGCTGTTCAGCCAATGCCGAGACAGTCCTTTGAGTTTTAACGGGAGATACTTGATGGCGTGTAGATCATCTCCGTGGGCCATGTGAATGTGGAGGAATAAGTCCTCTATCCATACCGCAGGGTCTGTAGTACCATCGTATGATTCAATATTCACGGGTTTAAACCCTTCTGGGAATTCATGGTCCATTACTTCATGAGTGAAGCATAGGGGGTGTGCAGCGCCTCTGTGCCGGCTTTTTCATGATGCAGTTCATATGAGTCTTGTCTGCTATATTCGTCCCAGCCGGATTTTCTTTTGGTATATACGGCGTGACGGCCGTCTTCACGTGTTGAGGCGCGCCCTTGTGATCTGTAGATCGATCTTTTGGGTCCTGCTTTGTTTTTCAATACGTATCGCAGGTCCTGCATGTTGCCCTGGGTGTTGGTGTTTGACTGGCAACGGGGTGCGGGCTGGACTTTGTGCTGATACGCCGCTTTATCCCGGCCACGAAGTGGCCGATCAGCCGCATCATGCGCTGTCAGCGTAGGCTTTAATGCTTCCTCCTCAAGTTGGGGTAGCAACCTTCGCTTTAGGTAACTTTTGGCTGGGCGCTCGAGTTTGTATTCCTCGGCTGCCAGGACTTCAGTCCATCTATCTGCTAGCTGATCTTGCTCGGCTTGGAGCTATTGTTGCTTTTTCTTTAGGCTTTTTGCTGTGGCAATAAGCCGGCGCTTGAAGTGCTCCTGTTCGACGGGATCCTCAGGCATGATAAATTCTTCGTCGCCGAGGTTCACCTTGTCTTCGGAGAGAGGCATGTAATTGTCATCCTCTGATTCTCCGTCTGCTGTCTGTTCCTTAGGGCTGGCTTGCCCATCCTCCTACTCAAAGCCTGGCTAGAGGGGGTTGTCTTCGTCTTTGGCACTATTTGCAGCGCTAATGTCTCCTATGCCGGTATCGCTTTTTTTGCTATGGCGGGGCTTAGGGCGGCGCCGATGACGCCAGTTCTTGGATTGCTTCTCGGGGGGATTATCCTCCGTTGCCTTATTGTCATCGCTTTCCTTGGGGGTGTCCACCATTTATATATCATACAATGAGGTGGCAGTCCAGCGCCCTGTGGGCGGTGGTTCCTGTTTGTCTCCCGCATCGTCGTCCATACCGTCGATGTCTTCGGATTCGAAGTCGAGCATGCTGGTTAGGTCGTCGACAGTGGCTACTAAGTGGGCGGTGGGTGGGGAATGAATTTCTTCGCCGTCCGCATCCCACTCGAGCCGGACATAGTTCGGCCAAGGGTCTCCTCACAAGGAGAGAGACCGTAATGAGTTTTGCACGTCACCTAGGGGCGAGTGCTGAAAGATATCCGCGGAGGTGAACTCCATGATCGGTGCCCAATCAGGTTAGGTGGGCACGGACGCGAGCAGTTCAGAGTCTGTGGCCAGGGACAAATCCGAGTGTCCGGCAACACGGGTCTCATAGGAGGTGAAGTCAGCATTCAGCTCTATTGCTGCTGAGTGTGCGGCCTCCGTGGTGGGGTCCATCCGCCCATCCTCGGACGGCGCGACCAGTTCCGGATTGAAGGCCAGAGTAGTTGCAGGTGTGATCTCCCGAACACTGTCCGTCGGCAGAGCTAAATCGTGCCCATTGTGACTGTGCGGCGCACCTGACATGGGTTCGAATCCGTCGAAGACAAAGATTCCACGGATGTCGGCGGTATAGTCCAAGCTTCCAAACCTGACCTGATGGCCAGGGGCATAGCTCTCGATCTACTCCAGATGGCCAAGCGAGTTGGCCCACAGTACGAAGCCGCCAAATACGAAGATCTGTCCGGGGAGGAAAACCTCACCTTGGATCGCATCGTTACCGATGATCGAAGGAGACATCAAGCCTTACAGTGACGACATAGTGGAACTCTCAATGAAAGCACCAATGTCAGTGACAAAACCGGCGGATCTCGGGTAGGGGGTCCCGAACTGTGCATCTAAGGCGGATGGTAACAGGAGGCGGGGACACAATGTTTACCCAGGTTTGGGCCCTCTCGATGGAGGTAATACCCTACTTCCTGCTTGATTGATCTTGATGATATGAGTATTACAAGAGTTGATCTACCACAAGATCGGAGAGGCTAAACCCTAGAAGCTAGCCTATGGTATGATTGTTGTTGTCCTACGGACTAAACCCTCCGGTTTATATAGACACCGGAGGGGGCTAGGGTTACACAGAGTCGGTTACAAGGGAGGAGATCTACATATCCGAATTGCCAAGCTTGCCTTCCACGCAAAGGAGAGTCCCACCCGGACACGGGATGAAGTCTTCAATCTTGTATCTTCATAGTCCAACAGTCCGGCCAAAGGATATAGTCCGGCTGTCCGAGGAGCCCCTAATCCAGGACTCCCTCACCTGTCTTATACAATTCCTTCAGCCCTGCATTATCAGTGATACTAGCAGTGTCCTCAGATGAGGAATTAGTGATAGCAGAGGCAGTTGAAGAATTTGCAGCAATTGAAGTATTTGAGCATTTAGGTGAAGAATTAGCAATTTCTCGTTCAATGCACTTCAAACATGGAGGAACAAATTCATCCTGAGTAGCGCTGATCTGTTGAGCAAGTAATGAATCACACTCCTCCTGAAGATCTTCATAACTCACTCTTAACTACTCAAGGTCTTGCTTTCTTTGAAGAAATTGATAAGAAAGCTTCTCATGATCAGATAGGAGAGTGTTATGATGACCTTGAAGATTGTCAAACTTGGACTGAAGTCTCTGAAGATTTTCAGTCAAGATTTTAGTGCGATCCATTTCCTCTCCCAACATATCATCGCTTTTATATAGCATATTTTGAACCGTTTCAAGAGCTTTTTGCAGTTTCACAGCAATCTTAGCATGTTTAGAATAGCTGGGTTTGAGGTTTTCATCAGATTCATCCTCACTAGATTCAGAGGAGGGATATTTGAGTACCTTTGAGCCTTTTGCCATGAAGCAATAGGTGGGAGCGTAGTCCTCGTTGTCATCATCAGTACTGTTAGGGAGGTTCGTTTCTTCAGATTTGAAGATAGACTTGATGACAAATGCATTTGCGAGGGCTAGGCTTGCCACACCAGAGTCTGACTCCTCAGATTCCTCCTCTTCCTCATTTTCCTCAGATTCAGCCTCAGAGTCCATTTCCTTGCCAATGAATGCTCGTGCCTTCTTGGAGCTGCTCTTCTTGTGAGATGAGGACCTTGAGGGTCTCGATGATGAGGACTTTGAAGATTTCTTCTTCTTCTTTGAATCATTAGAACTGTAATCCTTGTTCTTCTTCTTCTTCTTCTTTGATTCCTTTTCCCACTGAGGACAATCTTGAATGTAGTGTCCAAGTTTCTTGCATTTATGGCAGAGTCTCTTCTTGTAATCATGGGATGAGGAATCTGATCTCAAGTCACCACCTCTTGAGGATTTACCAAAACGACCATGTCTTGAGAACTTTTGGAACTCCTGACGAGCATTGCTAGCTCCTGGCTCAGTTCTTCAGGGTCACCAAGGCTGTTGTCAGAATCTTCACCATCAGATTCGGATACTGCCTTGGCCTTGAGAGCCCGTGATCTACCATAACTTGATCCATAGAGATCTCTCTTCTTAGCAAGCTGAAACTCATGAGTGTTTAGTCTCTCGAGGATATCAGCGGGATCAAGTGACTTATAGTCTCCACGTTCTTGTATCATCAATGCCAAGGTATCAAATGAGGAATCAAGCGATCTCAGTAATTTCTTCACCACCTCATGGTCGGTGATATCGGCGGCACCAAGTGCTCGAAGCTCGTTTGAGATGTCAGTGAGGCGGTCGAAGGTTTGCTGAACATTTTCATTGTCGAGTCTTTTGAAGCGGTTGAAGATATTTTGAAGAACGTCAACTCGAGAGTCACGCTGTGTTGAGACTCCCTCATTGACCTTGGACAGCATGTCCTAGATAAGCTTGGCGGGGTCCAAAGCACTCACTCTGCCATATTGCCCTTTGCTCAGATGGCCACATATGATATTCTTCACTTGAGAGTCGAGTTGCTTGAATCTCTTCACATCAGCAGCGTTGATGGTGGGAGTGACAGAGGGAACACCATTCTCCAAAACGTACCAGAGATCGTTATCAATTGCCTCAAGATGCATGCGCATCTTATTCTTCCAGTAGGGGTAGTCCGTCCCATCGAAGGTAGGACACCCAGCAGAAACCTTGATCATACCTGCGGTCAACATAACTAAAACTCCAGGTGGTTAAACCAAAATCACACAGAACAAGGGAGTACCTTGCTCTGATACCAATTGAAAGTGCATTATATTGACTAGAGAGGGGTGAATAGGCGATTTTTATGAATTCTTCACTGAGGAATTTCAGGGTGAGGAAGTTCCTGAGTGAAGAACTACTTGCAGCGGAATAAGTACTCAGAAGTAAACATAACAGTGCATGAGCATGGTCTTCATGATGAAATGAAAACCAGCACAGAGTACATAAAGCGTAAACACAGGATAACACAGGATAAGACAAACAGACTGGAAAAATTGAACTGAGGAAATAGAGAAAGTCTTCAGTCAAAGTCTTCAAACAGATATGAATAAACACACAACACAAAAATGAGGAAATGGAAGGGTTGAGGAAATGGAACCAGGTAGCTTGGTGAAGACAAATGATTTGGTAGACCAGTTCCAACTGCTGTGACAGTTGTACGTCTGGTTAGGGCGGCTAGGTATTTAAACCTGAGGACACACAGTCCCGGACACGCAGTCCTGAACATGCAGCTCAGGACACTCAGTCCTCACCATATTCCCCTTGAGCTAAGGTCACACAGACCTTGCCCAATCACTCGTGGTAAGTCTTCAGGTGACTTCCAAACCTTCATAGACTCGGTCACTCGACGATCCACAATTTCATCTTGGATGCTCTAGACCATGATGCCTAACCGTCTGGAAGATGCACAGTCTTCAAAGGTAACAAGCGTCAGATCCACGCAGGATCATTCTCTTTAGTGATGCTCAATCACTTTGGGTTTGTAGGTGTTTGGGTTTGGGTTTTTCTCACTTCATGATTTTCACTCAAAGTCCTCGGAGGATGGGATGCTCTCAAATGACAAGTGTCAGTTTCACTCGGAGCAGCCAAGAAGCTAGTGGTTGTAGGGGGCGGCTATTTATAGCCTAGGGAGCAGCCCGACATGATAAGACATAAATGCCCTTCAATGATATGACCGTTAGGTGGGTAGATATTTTAGGGACAGCTGGCGCATAGCACAGCAACGGTTGGAATTTTGAGTAGCAAAATCCTCAGGGCTATCATGTTCCTCACTGTGTAGGCAATCCGCACTGGTGAATTCCTAACTCCTCAGTCAGAACAAATTCCTCAGAGACCAGAAGAACTTTGTCTCTGTCACTGAAGAATATGACTGAACTGTATGAGATTTCCAATGGGTTCACTCGAAGGGATTGGTAGGTGTAGGATTTGAGTTGAGCATCACATGGAAATTTTTCCTTAGTATTTCCTCGACCCCCTTTAACAGTACGGTGTTTCCTATGACTCAAGAAAGATAAAATGAAACTACGAAACAAAAGTCTTCACGCTCCATGTTCCTCGAATGAATACCAAGTCTTGAGGATTACACCAATTTCTTCACTTTCAAAGTCTTCAGAAATCCAAAGTCTTCAGTCGAAGAACTTCATTTTTAGGGGTCGACTTTCTCTGTAAATATAAAACTCCTCATAGACTTATAGACATGTGTACACTCATAAACCCATTAGTCCCTTAACCTATAAGTCTTCAATACAGCAAAATCACTAAGGGGCACTAGATGCACTTACAGCCATCATCATCTTGTGCCTGTGATCTCCATCTCCAAAGCACCGTCATGATCACCATCATCACTGTCTTGACACCTTGATCTCCATCGAAGCATCGTTATCGTCTCGCCAATTATTGCCTTCACGACTATCACTACCGCTTAGTGATAAAGTAAAGCAATTAGATGGCGATTGCATTTCATATAATAAAGCGACAACCATATGGCTCCTACCAGTTGCCGATAACTGTGTTACAAAGCATGATCATCTCATACAATAAAATTTAGCATCATGTCTTGACCATATCACATCACAACATGCCCTGCAAAAACAAGTTAGACGTCCTCTACTTTGTTGTTGCAAGTTTTGCGTGGCTGCTATGGGCTGAGCAAGAACCGTTCTTACCTACGCATCAAAAAACCACAACACGGTATATTGATTGTTTTCTGATCTTCAAAAAGAACCATGTTCATTGAATCCGATTCAACTAAAGTTGGAGAAACAGACACCCACTAGCCACCTGTGTGTGAAGCACGTCAGTAGAACCAATCCCGCGTAAGCGTACGCGTAATGTCGGTTTGGGCCGCTTCATCCAAGAATGCCGCTGAATCAAGAATCAACTAGTGACGGCAAGCAATATGTATATACCCACGCCCACAACTCCTTTGTGTTCTACTCGTGCATATGACATCTACGCATAAACCTGGCTCGGATGCCACTGTTGGGGAACGCAGTAATTTCAAAAAAATTCCTACGCACACGCAAGATCATGGTGATGCATAGCAACGAGAGGGGAGAGTATCGTCTACATACCCTTGTAGACCGTAAGCGGAAGCGTTATGACAACGTGGTTGATGTAGTCGTACGTCTTCACGATTGACTAATCTAGTACCGAAGATACGACACCTCCGTGATCTGCACAAGTTTAGCTCAATGACATCCCGCAAACTCACGATCCAGTAGAGCTTCGTGGGAGAGTTTCGTCAGCACGACGACGTGATGACGGTGATGATGTTGCTATCGGAACAGGGCTTCGCCTAAGCAAAGCTACGATATAACCAAGGTGGATTATGGTGGAGGGGGGCAACGCACACGGCTAAAGATTAATTATCAACTTGTATGTCCATGGGGTGCCCCCTTCCCCCGTATATAAAGGAGTGGAGGAGGGGGAGGGCCAGCCCTCTTATGGTGCGCCCTAGGGGAGTCCTACTCCCTCCGGAGTAGGATTCCCCCCTTCCAAGTAGGAGTTGGAGAGGAAGGAAGGAGGAGAGAGGGAGGAAGGAAAGGGGGGCAGCACCCCTCCCAATTCGGATTGGGATTGGGGGGCGCGCCTCCCTCTTTTCCCTTCCCTCTCCTCTATTCCACTCAATCCCAATAAGGCCCATATACTCCCCGGGGGGTTCCGGTAACCTCCCGGTACTTCGGAAAAATGCCCGAACCACTTGGAACAATTCCGATGTCCAAATATAGGCTTCCAATATATCGATCTTTATGTCTTGACCATTTCAAGACTCCTCGTCATGTCCGTGATCAAATCCAGGACTCCGAACTACCTTCGGTACATCAAAACACATAAACTCGTAATACCGATCATCATCGAATGTTAAGCATGCGGACCCTACGGGTTCAAGAACTATGTAGACATGATCGAGACTCATCTGTGGTCAATAACCAATAGCGGAACCTGGATGCTCATATTGGTTCCTACATATTCTACGAAGATCTTTATTGGTCAAACCGCATAACGGTATACGTTGTTCCCTTTGTCATCGGTATGTTACTTGCCCGAGATTCGATCGTTCATCTCAATACCTAGTTCGATCTCGTTACCGGCAAGTCTCTTTACTCGTTCCGTAATGCTACATCCCGTAACTAGCTCATTAGCTACATTGCTTGCAAGGCTTATAGTGATGTACATTACCGAGAGGGCCTAGAGATACCTCTCCGACAACCGGAGTGACAAATCCTAATCTTGATCCATGCCAACTCAACAAACACTATCAGAGACACATGTAGAGCACCTTTATAATCACCTAGTTACGTTGTGACGTTTGGTAGCACACAAAGTGTTCCTATGGTGTTCGGGAATTGCATGATCTCATAGTCATAGGAACATGTATAGTTATGGAGAAAGCAATAGCAACAAACTAAACGATCATCGTGCTAAGCTAACGGATGGGTCAAGTCAATCACATCATTCTCTAATGATGTGATCTCGTTAATCAAATGACAACTCATGTCTATGGTTAGGAAACATAACCATCGTTGATTCAACGAGCTAGTCAAGTAGAGGCAAACTAGTGACACTCTGTTTGTCTATGTATTCACACATGTACTAAGTTTCCGGTTAATACAATTCTAGCATGAATAATAAACATTTATCATGATATAAGGAAATATAAATAAAAACTTTATTATTGCCTCTAGGGCATATTTCCTTCACGAAGTGCTTCTTGGGTTTACCCTTGAGCTTATTCATAAAAGACTCAAATTCATTTTCTTCCTCCGTCGACCCCTCACTTTCATCAATGCAATCCATCTAGGAAGGATTTGCAGTGATAGTGGTTTTGATGTTGGGGGTTACCTTGTTGGTGGCTTTGGCCATGAGGCACTTGGCGGTGATGTTCTAATTGGGTGAGTCGAAGAGGGACACACGTGGAGTTGTTGCAATGGCAACGGAGGGCATGGCAACCGTCTCACCGTCTTCATCATCATCATCATCCTCATTGTACTCTTCTTGTGCCACCAACCCCTTGGGAAGAGTCTTCTTGGTGAAGTTGTTCTTATTGGGGAAGGACTTGGCCTTGTCTTTTTGGATAAGCTTGACACCATTTGTCTTCCCTCTTCTCGTACGGGCATTCAGCAACAAAGTGGCTCACATTGCCACAATTATAGCATGTCCTCACACGTTGCTTGCCCTTGGTGCCACTTGAGTTATTCTTGTTGAAGTTGGGCCTTGAATTCTTCTTGCTCCAAAATTGCCATGAAGCGAGAGCCATGTGCTCATGATAAACATATTTGGTATCTTCGGGGAAACACTCATCTTCTTCCTCTTCACCCTCTTCATCCACACTAGCCTTGGCTCGTTGAGAACGCAGCACCGCATTGTCGGCGGTCTTGTCCAAGATCCTCATTGCAACAAACTCATCCAACACTTCACTTGAGGACAAGGGGTGTGAAAGTGCAACTATCCCTGGGTGGTTTTGGTAATTCCTAACAACATATAGCTCATTGAGCTAATGTTATTTGAAGATAAATATTTCAGGAAAAGCTCAATGATTGGCATGGCATGGATTAGAAAGTGGACCCCTCAAAATGCTAAGGACAAAAGATTGGCTCAAGCTCAAAGCACAAGACTCTAAATTTTACTTTTAGTGATCCAAGATCACATTGAGTCCATAGGAAAAGCCAATACTATTAAAAGGGGGTGAGGTGTTTCTTGATGAGTTACTTGCTCAAAATGCTTAGTGATATGCTCCGAAAACCCTCAACTAATTTCTCATATCCACATATGTCCCAAACCAAAAGTCAAACTTGGCCCCACCGAAATCTTCTATCTGGCACCACCGAGTTCACTTGACATAGCCACTGCCAGAAACCCTAGTCACTTCGGTCTCACCGAGATGGGACTGCAAACTCTCAGTTTCCCTTCGTAACGTTTCGGTCCAACCAAGATGAGCGATCAGTCCCACCGAGATTGCAATGCAAACTCTCTGTTTCCCCTTCGTAACATTTCGGTCTAACCAAGATGAGCGAATTGGTCCCACCGAGTTTGCCTGACCAACTCTCTGTTTGCCTATTACCAAAATTGGTCCCACCGAGTTTGTGTAACCGGTCTCACCGAGATTACGTTATGACCTAACCCTAATGGAGTCGGTCCCACCGACTCGACATGTCGGTCCCACCGAAAATCCTAACGTTCACATTTTGAACTAAATCGGTCTAACCGAGTTTTATGATTCAGTCCCACCGAGTTTGGTGATTTGTGTGTAATGGTTAGATTTTGTGTGGAGGCTATATATACTCCTCCACCCACTCTTCATTAAAGGAGAGAGCCATCAGAATATGCGTACACTTCCAACATACATTTTCTGAGAGAGAACCTCCTACACTTGTGTTGAGGTCAAGATATTCCAATCCAACCACATAAATCTTGATCTCTAGCCTTCCTCAAGTTGCTTTCCAATAAAATCATCTTTCTACCAAATCCAATCCTATGAGAGAGAGTTGAGTGTTGAGGAGACTATCAATTGAAGCACAAAAGCAAGGAGTTCATCATCAACACACCATTTATTACCTTTTGGAGAGTGGTGTCTCCTAGATTGGTTAGGTGTCACTTGGGAGCCTCCATCAAGATTGTGGAGTTGAACCAAGGAGTTTCTACAGGCAAGGAGATCGCCTACTTTGGGAAGATCTACCCTAGTGAGGCAATTCCTTCGTGGGCGATGGCCATGGTGGGATAGACAAGGTTGCTTCTTCGTGGACCCTTTGTGGGTGTAGCCCTCCGTGGACTCGCGTAGCCGTTACCCTTCGGTTGAAGTCTCCATCAATGTGGATGTACGATAGCACCACCTATCAGAACCACGCAAAAAATCTTCGTGTCGACATTGCGCTTGCTCCCTCCAAACTCCTCTCTTTAGCTTCATATGCAATTGTTTTACATTCTACTGCTATACTCTTAGAATTGCATGTGTAGGTTGATTACTTGTTTGTGCTAAGTTGCTAAAATCTTCCAAGACTTAAAATTGGGAAAAGGCTAGATTTTTATTTGGTCAAGTAGTCTAATAACCCCCCCTCTAGACATACTTTTGATCCTACAAGTGGTATCAGAGCTTTGGTATCCATTTACCTTGATTTCCATAGCCTTTGGTGATCATAGCCTTGGTTTCACAACCTAGGAGAGTATGGAGTCTAGTGAGGGAAATTACCACCGTAGAGGTCCTTACTTTTATGGTACTAATTTTGCTAGTTGGAAGCACAAGATGAAAATGCATATTCTTGGACATAACCCCGCCGTTTGGGCTATTGTGTGTATTTGCTTGCAAGGTTAATTCTTTGATGGGAGAGAACCGAACCGTGAAGCTATCGTGGAAGAGTTGAAGATGCTGCAATACAATGCTCAAGCTTGTGATATTCTCTTCAACGGATTATGCCCCGAAGAATTCAACAAAATCAGCCGTCTTGAGAATGCAAAGGAATTTTGGGATACTTTGATTGATATGCACGAAGGTACCGACTCCGTCAAGGAATCCAAATTAGATGTGCTTCAAAGTCAACTTGACAAGTTCAAAATGAAGGATGGTGAAGGTGTCACTGAAATGTACTCTAGGCTTGCTCTCATCACAAATGATATTGCCGGCTTAGGAAGTGAAGAGATGACCGATAGATTCATCATCAAGAAGATCATAATAGCCTTGGATGGAAAATATGATATCGTGTGCACATTGATACAAATGATGCCCAATTGCAAAGATCTCAAACCAATGGAAGTCATCGTAAGGATTGTTGCTCATGATATGTCACTCAAGGATAATGAAGAGCTTCACAACAAGTCTAGTGGTGCTTAAAAAGTCTCATGTGATGCTCCCACATCATCAAGTGATAAACAGACCTTCAACGAAGAATTGAGCCTAATGGCGAAGAACTTCAAAAAGTTTTACAAGAGTAGAAGGAAGGAAAGAAGTTCCAAGTCAAGGTCCTATAATGACAAAAGATCTTCTAGTCCTGAGCACAATTGCTACAATTGTGGAAGACCCAGACACTATTCCAATAAGTGTACGGCTCCCTACAAAAGAAGAGAAGATTCTCCCTACAAAAGAAGAAGTAGAAGAGAAGAATCACCACCAAGAGAGAGAAGGAGTAGAGATGACCGTTATGAACAAAGAACATCACGGAGAAGGAAGGATTTGGTAAGGAAGGAAAAGTCACCAAAGAGCTACACAAAACGAAGACATCAAGCTCATGTTGGTGAATGGGTATCCGGCTCCGACTCCGACGATCACTCCGAGAGAAGTTATGACTCCGACTTTGAATATACTCAAGATGAAGGTGTTGCCGGTCTAGCACCTGTGTCAACCAACTCCTATGACATATTTGAGTCACCAAATGAAGGAATTGGAAGATGCTTCATGGCTAAAGGCCCAAAGGTATCACACCCCGAGTATGTTGATTTCAATAGTGATGAAGATGATTTGCTAGGTGATGATGATTTACTTGTTGACAACTCTAGTTATGAAAACTATGATGAACTTGCTATTAATCATGCTAATCAAGATAAAACGAATGACAATGATAAGAAGGAGATTGAGCGTCTAACTAAAGAACTAAACACTCTTAAGTTAGCTCATGAAACTACCTTGGAAGATCATCGAGAACTTTTAAAGACTCATGAGAAGCTACGTTTTGGAAAGCTCAACCTTCAGCAAGAGCATGAGTTCTTAAAAGCAATCAATGATGATCTTCACAAGAAAAGTTCTTCTTACATTGCCAAGCATTTACTCTTGTCTACTTACATGCCATAAGTTAAATCTAGCAACAAGAAGAAGAAAGATTTTTCTTCTAGTAGTAACAACAATCATGCTAAATCCAATGTTGTTGCTTCTAGTAGTTCTCTTGATTCCACTAATGATTCTCTTCGCCAAGTTACACTTGAGCAAGAAAATAGCTTATTGAAGGGAATTATAGAGAAAGGTGTTTACAAGAGCCTTGCCGGAAGTAAGCAATTTGAGGAAATTGTACGCAAGCAAGGATGACACCGAAAGAATCAAGGTGTTGGTTTTGAACGAAAGTTCAATGCCAATGGAGTTGTGTGGGAAGAAGATCAATACCCCAAGGTGAAGTTTGTTCCTCAACAAGAGAAGTATGATCCTAAACTAGTAGAAAAACGGTCAAATGTGAAGCACATTAGTGCCGGTTTGAATTTGAGCCGGCACTAATGTGTCCATTAGCGCCGGTTCCAACGGCTAGGCGGGCGGACATCATTAGTACCGGTTCGTGGTGAACCTTTAGCACCGGTTCGTGCCACAAACCGGTACTAAAGTGAGAGGTGGCAGGATGTTGTCAGTCTGGGGCCCCTCCAGCACCTTTAGTACCGGTTCATATCACGAACCGGTACTAAAGGACATCCTACATAAACCCTTCGTCCACCCGAGCTCGCTTTGTTCTTCCCCTTTCCCCTCTCCTCTCTATTCTTCCCCTCTTACTCTCAAGCTCATCACACATTTTGCCCAAAATTTGTCAAGATTTGAAGGCCCCCACCCATTCAAATGATCACAAAGGTTAGCAACTTTGTCCTTTCATCTCTCATTGCTAGATTAGCTCTTGCAATTCTTTATATAGTGATTGATTTGTGAGTTTAGTAATTTGGGAGGAATTATATATGTGCTAGTATTTGATTTTTATGCAATTTGAGGTCAAAAATAACACTTAGTTTGCATATCTAGGTGTGGTTTACTTAGTGCCTTCTAAATCTCCGTCGTAACCACCGTTGATCGCCCGCAACGTCCCGTCGCCGGCACCACCTTGTGGTGAGCCTGTTGTTCATGAATGTTTTATATAAAAAATTGATGTTTGTGTGATTTGGATATATAGTTACTCGTATAATTATCTTACCCATACGTTGTTTGTTATACATAGTGCCATGGTTTTGATATCTGTCCCCATCAGCCCTCGTCCGGGTTATGATTCGGATGTGGTATATTCTCTTTTAGAACTATTTGTTGCATTCCGTGTTTATGACAAATTATGCCCATCAAGTTGACATAGATATTTGTATGTAGGAGGTAGTTGAACCAGAAATTCCAACCGACCCTATTGTCGAGAGGTTAAATTTAGTTGAAAGAGAAAATGAGGATTTGAAGGAAAAATTGAAAAGAATTGAGGAGGAGAAGATGGAATTGGAGTTGCATGTTGTCGATGTCGTCGATGATCACAAGATTAAGATGGAGAAAATGCGCTTGAAGATTAGAAAGATTAGAAAATATGCCATTCATAGTGAGGCTTGGTATCATTATGCTGTTGGATCAATTGTTACCTTAGTTGCGATCTTGATCGCATTTGTTGTTGCATTTAAATTCTTTAGCTAGAGAGTTATTTGTTTGTTGCATTTAAGTGTTGTATGAATTTTATGTATGAACTTTATGTATGAACTTGTGTTAATTTGGTCTTTTCGGTGTTGTGTAATGAAGATGAGCCAACAATGGATGTACGATGACCGATGCTCTCCCGAGTTCATTAATGGTGTGCAAACTTTTCTACTTGCGGCTGAGGTAAACAAGCGGGCGGATGGTTTTATGCCTTGTGCATGTGCTAGCTGGAATTGTTGCAATGGAAGGCAAAGAATGGTGTATCTGATAAGGGATTTGGAAAGTTGCTGATAATGATAAAGAATATGCTTCCAAAGGACAACAAATTGCCCGAGAGTACGTACGAAGCAAAGAAGGATGTCTGCCCTCTAGGGTTAGAGGTGCAGAAGATACATGCATGCCCTAATGATTGCATCCTCTACTGCGGTGACTACGAGGATTTGAACGCTTGCCCGGTATGCGGTGCATTGCGCTATAAGATCAGCCGCGATGACCCTGGTGATGTTGAGGGCGAGCGGCCCAGGAAGAATATTCCTGCCAAGGTGATGTGGTATGCTCCTATAATACCACGGTTGAAACGTTTGTTCCAAAACAAAGAGCATGCCAAGGCGATGCGATGGCACAGAGAAGACCGTAAGAAAGCCGGAAAGTTGAGAGTACCCGCTGACGGGTCGCAGTGGAGAAAAATCGAGAGAAAGTACATGAAGGAGTTTGGAGATGACGCAAGGAACGTATGGTTTGGTCTAAGCGCAGATGGCATTAATCCTTTTGGGGAGCAGAGCAGCAATCATAGCACCTGGCCTGTGACTCTATGTTTGTATAACCTTCCTGCTTGGTTGTGCAGGAAGCGGAAGTTCTTTATGATTCCAGTGCTCATCCAAGGCCCTAAGCAACCCGGCAATGATATTGATGTGTACCTAAGGCCATTAGTTGAAGAACTCTTACAGCTTTGGAATGGAACAGGTGTACGTGCGTGGGATGAGCACATGGGGGAAGAAATTGACCTAAAGGCGTTGTTGTTCATGACTATCAATGATTGTCCTGCTCTCAGTAACCTTTCAGGACAGACAAACAAGGGATACCGCGCATGCACGCACTGTTTGGACGATACCGACAGTATATATTTGGCTAATTGTAAGAAGAATGTGTACCTGGGACATCGTCGATTTCTTTCGAACAGGCATGCCATAAGAAAGAAAGGCAAGCATTTCAAAGGTGAGGCGGATCACCGGACGAAGCCTCGCCACCGTACTGGTGCTGATGTACATGATATGGTCAAGGATTTGAAGGTAGTCTTTGGAAAGGGTCCTAGCGGACAACCTGTTCCGAATGACGCTGACGGACGCGCACCCATGTGGAATAAGAAAACTATATATTGGGACCTGCCCTATTGGAAAGACCTAGAGGTCCGCTCCGCAATCAACATGATGCACGTGACGAAGAATCTTTGCGTGACCCTGCTTGGCTTCTTGGGCGTGTATGGTAAGACAAAAGATATACCTGAGGCACGGGAGGACCAGCAATGTATGCACGGTCATGCCAGCTATGCTCTTACCACGGAAGAGAAGGAAATCTTTTTTGAATGCCTGCTTAGTATTAAGGTACCGTCTAGCTTCTCGTCGAATATAAAGGGAATAATAAACATGGCAGAGAAAAAGTTCCAGAACCTAAAGTCTCATGACTGCCACGTGATTATGATGCAACTGCTTCTGGTTGCATTGAGGGGGCTTCTATCGAAAAACATTCGATTAGCCATTGTGAAGCTATGTGCATTCCTCAATGCAATCTCTCAGAAGGTAATCGATCCAGAAATCATACCAAAGTTAGATAATAATTTGGTACAATGTCTTGTCAGTTTCGAGTTGGTGTTCCCACCATCCTTCTTCAACATCATGACACACGTCCTAGTTTACCTATGCGAAGAGATTAACGTTTTGGGTCCTGTATTTCTACACAATATGTTCCCCTTTGAGAGGTTCATGGGAGTAATAATGAAATATGTTCATAACCGTGCTAGGCCAGAAGGAAGCATCTCCAAGGGCCATGAAAATGAGGAGGTCGTTGAGTTTTGTATTGACATTATTCCTCACCTTAAGCCGATTGGTGTTCCTGAATCGCGGCATGAGGGCAGACTGGATGGAAAAGGCACGCTAGGAGGGGATCAAATAATATGTATGGACGGACATTCTCTCACTGAAGCACACTACACAGTTCTATAGAATTCCGCCTCGGTGGCTCCGTATATGGACGAACACAATAATTTTCTATGCTCCAAACACCCGGAGCAGTCTGATGACTAGATTACACGTGAACAAACCAGGAGTTTCGCCGGCTGGTTGCAGACACGTACCATGCATGATGCCTCTATTGAAGATGACCTGTACTCATTGTCCCAGTTACCATCTTTGAATATAATGACTTTCAAAGGGTACGAGATAAATGGTAATACATTTTACACGATTGCCCAAGATAAGAAGAGCACCAACCAAAACAGTGGTGTCCGCTTTGATGCAGCAACCAAGACGGGAAAGGAAACATATTATGGTTATATACAAGACATATGGGAACTTGACTATGGACGTGGTTTGAAGGTCCCTTTGTTTCGGTGCAAATGGGTCAATATGACACGAGGCGGGGTAACGGAAGACCCACAGTACGGAATGACAACAGTGGATCTCAACAATCTTGCGTATGCAGACGAACCATTCGTCCTAGCCAATGATGTGGCACAGGTTTTCTATGTGAAGGACATGTCTACCAAGCCGAGAAAAAGAAAAGATAAGGAAGCGAATGCATCATACGATGAGACAAAGCGGCACATAGTTCTTTCTAGGAAGAGAAACATCATGGGAGTGGATGAAAAGATAGACATGTCAGGAGATTATGAAAAGTTTGATGAAATTGCTCCATTCACAGTGAATATTGACCCGAGCATCCCGTTAAATGATGAAGATTTTCCATGGTTACGGCGCAAAGGGACACACGCGAAGAAAAAGTTTCACACCCAAAGATCTGGGATGTGATCGGCCTCACTATCATCACTTTCTTCTGTGTTTCACACCCAGGAGGGAATCTCTATAATAGTTAGGGTAGTTATGTGTTTTGGCATTTGAAACGCGAAGATTTTATGTGCAAACAATTCTTTCAGGCATTTACTAATTTTTTCAACTAAATTGAAAAACACTTCAAATGAACTCCGAAAAGGATGAAAGTTGGCATGGTATCATAATTTCACCCACATAGCATGTGCAAAAAAGTAGAGAGTGTTACGGCAAAAACTGGATGCACTTCGTGTACAAAATGGACAATCTCTTTCGAACTATCAGGGTTTCGGACGAAAACTCATTTGTTACAAAGGCATTTCATTTTTTAAATAACCTAAGAATTACCAAATTGAATATAATGATAAAACACACTAATATTAAACATAATAAAAAAGAATCACTGAAAAATGTATTTTAAAGTTAAGTTATTCACAAACTAGTGATTCACACAGATTTCAAATAATTCAAAATTTAAACTATTCAAATTTGAAAACTACCGGCACTAACTGAAAGTTTCTAATTTTTTGTACCTAAAGCAAAAATATTCACAAAGAAACTCTAAATACAGCAAAAAAACAACTAAAAATAAATAAAGCAGAAAAAAACTAAATGAAAAAAAGCTCACCTACTGGGCCACAGCGGCCTGCATATGACTAGAAACCCAAATTCTAATTGGGCCAGGATGTAGGCCCGCTAGCCCAATAGGCCCATCAGGGCATAGCAGCAGATGTAGGCCCGGAAGGCCTGCTTAAGAGAGGAGCTCGAGAGAGCTACCGCACTGGGGCTTATAAACCAGTGCGGGCGCCCCTCGGCTAGCGAGGTGGGACTAAACTTGCCACACCGCACCTGCGCCAGCGCACCACCTTTAGTATCGGTTGGCGGCTGGAACCAGTACTAAAGGGTGGGTCTTCCGATGTGCTCTTCCCGCCGCTTGGCCTGGCCAAATTTGACCTTTCGTACCGGTTGGTGGCTCCAAATGGTATTAAAGGCTCCTCCTATATATATAGCACTTACGAAAATTTCGTCATTTTCCTCCCACTTCTCTCTGCTTCATCGCCACCGCCCCGTCCTGCGCCATCGCCGCCGCCGTCGCGCCGCCCCTGTCCTCGTCGCGCCGCCCCCATCGCGCCATCCACGTCGCCGGCCCGTCCCCGTCCCCGCACCGGCCCGCGTCGCCGTCGCCGTTGCCTCGACCTCGCCCGCGCTGTGAGCCTCAGTCCCCCTGTCCTCCCTCCAATTGAAGCCGCCGCGCGCGCCGCCAGCGCCGTCGATCGCCTTGGCTCGCCGTCGCGGGCGTCCCCGTCCCCACACCGTCGCCTGCACACACAACACATACACACATGCAAATTTTTTGTTCTGTTCTTAGTTTTTAGTTTTTTTGTTTTTAGTTTTTAATTTTCTGTTATTAGTTATTAGTTTTTTTGTATTAATGTTATAGAAATGTTAGTTATATATAGAAATCTTAGTTTTTCTGTATTAATGTTATAGAAATGTTAGAAATGTTAAAGAAAAAATTTGTTATAGAAATGTTAGAAATGTTAGTTTTAGATATGGTCAATGTTTTTTAGTTTATTATATTTTTAGTTATAAAATTTAGAATTTGCATATATGAAATCACAATCCATCATTTAAAAATGTTACTTTACTTTTGCGGCATATAGTATTTGTTGTCGATGATGCCCGGCCCGCATCCTCGTCGTCGACCCGTTCGCGACGACGTCCTGCTTCAGAGGACCCATGTCCGGGACTGGGATCCGTCGGGCTGGCACTGGGAGGTGCTACCTTCAGGGGCGCGATGCTTGGTGAGGAACCCGGCCCCGGGTCCCGTCGTCGACCCTGATCTCCTTTGGTGGCGTTCGTGTGGGGCACTTTCGGTGCAGAGGGAGCCGGTCCCGCCGGAGGTGGTACGTCGCCGTGTCAGGGAGGAGGACGAGCACGTCCATCGCTACATGGCTGCTATGGACGTCAGGTTCTCCAATACCTGGCATGTTCTTTGGGGAGATCACCCGAGCTATGATCCAGTGATGGTTCCTTCACTTTGGTTGTCCATCGCCCGCGCCTCAGGAACCGCGAGTGGCCTAGATTACTCTCTAGTATTCGATCTTTATTAGCTAGCTAGCTAGCTAGTGATGTATTCGATATATAATATTCGAGATGATTTATTCGAGATTATATATATTATTCGAGATGATGTATTCGAGATTATATCTATTATTCGAGACGACGTATTCGAGATTATATTCGATGATGCTTATTATGTACTATGATTGATTCAGTTTTTCCTTATTAATTGATTGCATCCATGCATTGTAATTTGAATATATTTCTTTTGGATTAGTTAAATAAAAGCTATGGCGGACAATACCGACAGAGAGGGAGAAGAGGCCCTGTTCAATATCATACACAATCCTCGCAGGCCAGATGATGATCATAATGAAGAAGATTATGACGGCTCCGAATATCTAAGCAACACCGGGGAGGGTGATATGATATTCGATCGCGACGACTGAATTGATGAAGTCATGAACTATGAACATGACGAAGAAAATGTTGATCTTGAAACAACAAAGACCGGCGAGGTATATTTATATAAGCATGCATCTGGTGATCATCACATGTTTTAAATGACTTGAAGATATATTAACGAATCGATCTTTCTTATTTCAGCCATCCGGATCGAGCAAATCTTCAGGCAGCAGGACAGTATGAGGCCCGAACAAAAAGTTGAAGGAGGGTGTAAAGTACAATATCGAGGCCATCAAACCTAATGGAGAACCATTAGCGCCTAAGAAGATTGCGGACAAGGTCATTCGTCAGTGCGGAGTTCTTGTGAAGGACCAACTCCCGATCTCCCTTCAAGAATGGAGAGAGCCAGCAAAGCCACGTCCAGATCTTACTTTTGTCGACGACAGACAAAAAGTTCTGCTTTGGGAAACTCTCATGGAACATTTCACCCTACCAGATCATTTCACAGATGCAGATGTGGAGAAAGTCAAGGACGTTGCTCTTAGGAAGATGGCGGTTGCATTCAACAACCACAAGAAACGTGTATGGGACAAGTACGTCAAGGGAGGAAAGAAGACACCAGTATTCAAAGCAACACTAGAGAAGCAAAGTGCTCATTGGGACGATTTCATGAAATTCAAGGAATTGGAATTATCTAAGGAACGGTCGAGAATAAACAAGGCCAATGCCGCAAAAAGGGATAAGTTCCATAAGCTGGGGCCAGGTGGCTACGCGGTGGCAATGCCTAAGTGGGATAAGTCTGAGAAAGAGATGGAGGATGCAGGTGTCACTCCAGTTACATTGAGCTGCCCCCCCCAGGTGCAGGACTTGGTTATATGCGCATGGGGGGAGTTGGACCCTAAGACAAGCTTAGTTTCGAAGAAGGCATGTCTGAACGGAGCCGAAGATATGATACTTGTTGCAATAGAAGAGGCTCGATCGGGGGTGTTCGAGCCCAAGAGAGAGAACGACGAGCTTACGTGTGCCCTGGGAAATCCTGAACACCCGGGAAGAACACAAGGCAAGGGCGTTATTGAGGGGTTTTCGGATTGGAACACCAACTACAGAAAACGTGCGAGAAGGAAGATTGCGGAGGAGAAGAAGAGGAAGATGGAGGAGGAGCAGAGGAAGCAGGACTATGAATGCCTTCAAGGCCTAGAATCAGCGCACGCGGACTTGGCAGTCAAATTCCAGTGGCAGCAGGAGAAGATCGACTCACTTAGCCAGCAAAGGGGGTCTCAGTAGCAGCGATAGCTAGCGGATGATCCAGCATTGGATAGCACCGTCCCATCCATGCCGAGAAGCAGTGTGGGTTCCGCCCCGGACGACGCATTGCTGGATAGATACCCTGTGGATGACATCATGAAGAACACTAACTGCGAGCTACACTTCAAAATGAAGAACATATCCATGAAGGTGGCAGGCGCCGTTGCTTTTACAAATCCCCCCGAGGCAACCTTCCATTGCAACCCGATTCCAGCGGGCTATGATCATGTCTTGGTTGATGAGGTGGTGGACCAATATTCGGGGCTAGAGCTTGACATTCTTGGAGGTGACGAGGAGCACACACTGGGACAGGCCAAACATCGTATCATCCTATGGAGAAAGGATTGCATCATCTTTTGAAGGCCACCGACACCGCGTCAGCCGACTCCTCGTCGAAGTCCGCCACCGAGTCAGCAAACTCTCGCTCCTCCAAGTCCACCAACGCGTCAGGCCACTCCTCCTCCTCCAAGTCCGGCAAAGTGTCAGGCCACTCCTCCTCCAAGTCCAACACAGCGTCAGACCACTCCTCCTCCAAGTCCGGCACAACTTTAGGCCACTCCTCCTCCAAGTCCGGCACAGCTTCAGGCCACTCCTCCTCCTCCAACTTAGCCACGTCAGCCGTCTCCGCCGCCTCAGCAATCACAGAAGAGAGCCGCTGCAGCTATGGTGCGTAGCGGTACAAGTCGAGGTAGTACGGGAGGTACAGGCGGATGCAAGCGATTTCAATATGGTCCAAGCCTCGCGCCTCTTCCGCAGAGGCCTTACGACAAGTCCGAGGAGGAAAACACAGCCATAGTGAAGGCCCATGTGGAAGCCCATTTTTCATCGAAACCGCCACCGCCACCAAGGGAGAAAGTGCCTGAGGAAAAGATTGACCACTTCATTCGTATGGCTAGAGCACCAGCTCCCAAGCCTGTTGACACAGACTATGAGCGCCACCTCAGGAAGTTAAATCGAGCACGTCTACAGAACGAGGCGAGCTCGAGCTCGAGCAAATCAGCTAGTAAAAGGAGCGGTAAAACCGTTCCCCAGCTGGGAGAACAGGCGGCACAATCAATCCCCCCGCTTGTTGTGCCAATAACACATGAGAGTACGCGCGCCCAATATTATTGTGGGAAAACCGTTAACGTTCCCGAGCTGGGCGATGTGGTAATAACTGAGGAGCATATTGAGCAGACTGAAAGGCTCATGATCAGTGTTGGACAACTCCTCGATATCAAGCCCATGTCTCCGCTTAGAGAGGAGGAAATAAAACAGAAATATGTCCGGGCCAACCTTTGGTCGAGCCAGACGAGGTCAAGAAGCTCCCAACGAGAATGTATGAATTGCATCAATGGTACATGAACGATACCAAGATTTCCAATCGAGAGTCCCTCATGGTGAATGTCAAGAAGGATCATTACTTCCATGAGAAAGCTGTGTCCGTTGAGTATTCAGAACTATTTCAGTTATACAATCAAGACGCACTCGATAAATCTATTGTTAGTTGCTATTGTGTGTAAGTGATTTATTTCTGTAATTTAAGTCTCAAGCTAGTTGTAGTGATCATTTTGATCAATCATTACCTGTAATTATCCTCACTATATTCTTTTCCGTGGTATTATGCAGGATAAAGATGTAGGAAATGAAAAAAGGTGCACGCTATGGCATTGGTTTCATTCACCCAAATACCATTAATGAATACACATGGAACTTAGATACATATTATCGAGCAAGTGTAGAGGAAAGCATGCTAGAGTTCTTCAAGCGCCTCAAATACAATGAAGATATACTACTTCCTTACAACTTCCTGTGAGTCACACTGTCTTGTACTACAAATTCTGTTTTTTCTTACTAGCTAGCTACATGTTTTTGCTTACATATATATGCCCGCTTAATTAAGACATGCAAACGTGTGTGCATGCACTTTTCACTGGATCTTGTTAATCATTAAAGTTGATGAAGGAACAATTGAAGTACTGGACTCACTACTTAAGAAATAAAGTGACTACACCATCATGAAGGGGATAGTAAACAGGTAATTTCAATCATTATTAACTATATCTCGGCCAATTTAATTAGTTCGTCATTTCCTGATAACAACTATTTAATAACCCCTTTATTCATTTTCTTTGTCGACGGGCAGGGCTTGGGCAAAGTTCATCAACGTCACTCCAGGCCAATGGAAACAAATCTGAAATGGTATCGACCCAAGGTAAGTAATTAAGTAGTACTAGCTAGCTAGCTAGCATCTCTTTAATTATCATGCTTGATTAATTATTATCTGATCAAATTCCATTCTCGTAAAGGCCCTGAAGCAGGCGCCGGGGAATAATCTGTGTGCATACTACGTTTGCGAGAACATTCACATGATGGCGTCCGAAAGGAGCAGATCTCAAAGACAGGACTAGGTATGTTTGTTAGAACACTATTCACAATTTTTACACCATTATCGATATCTAGTCACACAACTAATACACATGCATATTGATCTCCTTCTTAACAGTTCAGAGAGGTGCGGGACAAGCTCCTACCAACGGAGCGCATATAAGCAATTCAAGAGGAAAAAGCGGGATTTTTGCTCGACCAGGTCATAGATACGAATAGAGAATACTATTACCCACTACCACCCCCATGAACCACTTCCAATTGTCATCGTGCTCCGAAGGCACCAATTAGGCTAATGCCACTAGCTCTGAAGGCACCAATTAGGAGAAATTGTATATAGCTAGCTAATTGTATATATATACATGTGTGTATGTGTGAATTAATGGTGGTTGTGAGACATTCGATGATATATATATATATATATGATCGGTTCTACTCGAAATTCTATTTATATATATGCATAACGTGTACAATATGCCGTATCATAAAATACCAGCAAACGAAAAAGAATTAAATGGAAAACACAAAATTAAATGAAAAAGAAATCATAAACCCAACCCCCCCCCCAACATTTTAATACCGGTTAGTGTCACTAACCGGTACTAAAGGGCTCCCTGCCCCGGAGCTGGCTCGGCCACGTGGTTGCCCTTTAGCACCGGTTCATGCGGAACTGGTACTAAAGGGGGGGGCTTTAGTCCCCACACTTTAGTGCCAGTTACCGAACCGGCACTAAAGGGCCTTACGAACCGATGCTATAGCCCAGTTCTGCATTAGTTCTACTTCTTTCCAAGGAACACAAGCTCAAGATGATCTTCCACCACAGGACCACAAGCTAAAAGGCAAGGATAAGCTTCAAGAGGAGATTGATGCATTTGAAGAAGAACCTAAGGCCTTGGTCAAGTGGGTTCCCAAGACTACATCAAGTTCCACTTCATCAAGTACGACTACAAATCCAAGGATTCCCATCAAGATGGTGTGGATCCCGAAGATGAAGAACTAGAGAGTTCTTGAGGGTGACTCCGCCAACATACTTCACTCATATCATTTTGGCAAGGACAAGTGCAAACAACTTCCACATCTTGCACTAGTTCAAGGAGTCACAAACCCTCTTGTTGGTAAGACAAGGGACAAGGTAACCTAATGTTTTCATGGACATCATCCTATGTGAACATCACTCTATGTCTATGGATATCCTTGTTTCTTCCTTGTGGGACTAACCCATGTAGGTATTGAAAGTGCAACTCACTCCAAAGGATTGGTCCGAATGATCTACATCAACATTGAGCATCTACATCTTCAACACCTGCATGAAGTCATCATCGACAAAACCCAAGGTTAGTTCATCCCTCTAAGGGGGGATATCACATCTAGGGGGGCTTTACTCTAATCAATTGAGCCAAAGCAACTCTAATGGTGTGAACATAACAATGTTTTATGTAAAAGCGGCAACCCCACTTGTGCTTAAACGATGAGTATGACCTATGGTCAAATATTCTCATTTGACTCCTTACTAGTAGAAAAAGGGTCAAATGTGAAGCACATTAGTGCCGGTTTGAATTTGAGCTGGCACTAATGTGTCCATTAGTGCCGGTTCCAACGGCTAGGTGGGCGGACATCATTAGTACCGGTTCGTGGCGAACCTTTAGCACCGGATCATGCCACAAACCGGTACTAAAGTGAGCGGTGGTAGGATGTTGTCAGTCTGGGGCCCCTCCAGCGCCTTTAGTACCGGTTCGTATCTCGAACCAGTACTAAAGGTCATCCTACATAAACCCTTCATCCACCTGAGCTTGCGTTGTTCTTCCCCTTTCCCCTCTCATCTCTGTTCTTCCCCTCTTCCTCTCAAGCTCATCACACATTTTGCCCAAAATTTGTCAAGATTTGAACGCCCCCATCCATTCAAATGATCACAAAGGTTAGCAACTCTGTCCTTTCATCTCTCATTGATAGATTAGCTCTTGCAATGCTTTATATAGTGATTGATTTGTGAGTTTAGTAATTTGGTAGGAATTATATATATGTGCTAGTATTTGATTTTTATGCAATTTGAGGTCAAAAATAACACTTAGTTTGCATATCTAGGTGTGGTTTACTTAGTGCCTTCTAAATCTCCGTCGTAACCACCGTCGATCGCCCACAACGTCCTGTCGCTGGCACCACCTTGTGGTGAGCCTGTTGTTCATGAATGTTTTATATAAAAAAATGATGTTTGTGTGATTTGGATATATAGTTACTCATATAATTATCTTACCCATAAGTTGTTTGTTATACATAGTGCCATGGTTTTGATATCCGTCCCCGTCGGCCCTCGTCCGGGTTATGATTCGGATGTGGTATATTCTCTTTTAAAACTATTTGTTGCATTTCGTGTTTACGACAAATTATGCCCATCAAGTTGACATAGATATTTGTATGTAGGAGGTAGTTGAACCGGAAATTCCAACCGACCCTATTGTCGAGAGGTTAAATTTAGTTGAAAGAGAAAATGAGGATTTGAAGGAAAAATTGAAAAGAATTGAGGAGGAGAAGATGGAACTGGAGTTGCATGTTGTCGATGTCGTCGATGATCACAAGATTAAGATGGAGAAAATGCGTTTGAAGATTAGAAAGATTAGAAAATATGCCATTCATAGTGAGGCTTGGTATCATTATGCTGTTGGATCAATTGTTACCTTAGTTGCGATCTTGATCACATTTGTTGTTGCATTTAAATTCTTTAGCTAGAGAGTTATTTGTTTGTTGAATTTAAGTGTTGTATGAACTTTATGTATGAACTTGTATTAATTTGGTCTTTTTCGGTGTTGTGTAATGAAGATAAACCGACAATGGATGTACGATGACTGATGCTCTCCCGAGTTCATTAATGGCATGCAAACTTTTCTGCTTGCGGCTGAGGCAAACAAGCGGGCGGATGGTTTTATGCCTTGTCCATGTGCTGGCTGTAAGAATGATCTAAATTACTCTAAGTCAAGAACCATTCATGTCCACCTGTTTAAGTCCGGTTTCGTGCCCCACTATAATGCTTGGACCAAGCACGGAGAAAGAGGGGTTATGATGGAAGACAATGAAGAAGAAGAGGACGACGACAGCTATCCTGGCCATGTGTTCCCTGAATATGATGATACAACAACAGGGGAAGAAGCTGAGCCGGTAATGCGGGAAGAAGCTGACCTAGTCATCGCCAAATTGCTTGATAGATGCTAGAGTCAATATGCTCATATATAGATGACCTGGAGTCCCCACACTTTAGTGCCGGTTACCGAACCGGCACTAAAGGGCCTTACGAACCGGTGCTATAGCTCGGTTCTACACTAGAGTCAATATACTCATACATAGATGACCTAGTCATCACCAAATTGCTTGATAGATGCTAGAGTGATTGTGCATGCTTTGTCACATATTTCATTTGTCATCTTTTTGTGTGAGCATGTTGGATGCATATTTTAATCATTCGAGGACATCCATTTGTTGCTTTGATTGTTTGGATTTTTCTCTTTTGCCAAATGGATGGACAAGTATGCCTAAGAACTCCCTCTAGCTATCTATGATTTTCTCGTCTCAAACTCTATTCATGCTAGATCACAAAGTTTGATCAAGTCATATTCGAACCACTCTGTGTCAGGATCACTTTGAATCCCCGATTCGTCATAGACTTAAACTCCCAAAACCTCTTTGTGCATTTCGGTATGACCGAGTCATCCATTTCGGTCACACCGAGATCACTAAGTTGGTCTAGGTTTTCAATCTCGGTGCAACCGATTAGAATTTTTGGTCACACCGAGTTGCAGTAACCGCTTGCAGTTCTACATCTCGGTGCCACCGAGTTGTTCCACTCGGTCACACCGACAGGGTCGGGATATATATACCCACAGGTGAGATTTTGGAAATTTCTTCAAAAGCTCTCAGCCCGCGCGTGTCCTGGTTTGCCACCTCAGGTCTCCGGATCGTCTTCTCGCCGCCAGCGACCTCCCGCCGCTGGTTTCCATCACCGTCAATGGATTTCTGCCCCTCCGTTGCCGCCGTAGAGAACTCCGCCGAATTAGGGTATGAGTTCGATCTTTTGTGCTATTCCTTTAACTCCGATTCGTAGCACATTACTTTGCCATGATCATGACCACGTATGCAATCAATCTATCCACTGAAAACATCCTTAGGTTAGGTTTGATTTGAAAATTTAGGGTTAGGTCTCCGCCGGACTCATCTCGGACCGACCAAATTGCAGAAATCGGTCTCACCAATTTCGCTTAGGCCATTGCAGTTGCACTTTCGGTCTGACCGAAAACTGCAAATCGGTGTGACCGAGTTTGATTCTTTGTGAAACCCTAGCAGTCTTGGTGCCACCAAACTGTGACTTGGTCTAACCGAGTTCACTAGTTTAGGTTCCAAAAGCTACTTCGGTATCAACGAGTTTACAAATTGGTAGCTCCGAAATGCTTTCTGTGAAGAACTAAAACTAAGTTTTAAGTCATCTTTTTGCAAAAACTCTACACTTTGTGATGCTCATCCACTCTACCTCATCTATATCTATTCACAGGGTCTGTTGTCAGTAAGTTTGCAGAGATGTCTGACCAGAGCGACAGCCAGAACAAGTCAGAGGAACAGGTGCAACTAAGTGAGGGCACTAGTCCCTCTAGAACTTCTGACGATGGCAGCAGGAGAACACCAAGCAACTTGTCCAAGGCAGCCACCAGGACAAGGAAGAATAAGACCTCAGATTCTGAAGATGAGGATTATGTGGCTGTTGAGGAGGAAGTCAGCTCCAAGAGGAAGGTGCTGAAGAAGGAATATGGCTCAGCTACAACAACAACGCCAGGGATGCACAAGAAGGCTCTAGCAAAGAGGATTCCCATGTCTAAGGCCAGAGCCTCAACTGCTGAAACCTCCAAGCCAACTGAAGAGGCAGTTGGAGAAGGAAAGAAAAGGAAGGAAAGGGTCAAGAAGACCACTGCCAGAGTGCTTGGAAGATCATCCATTATGAGAGATCCAGAAGAAGAGGAGGAGGAAGAGGATGCTGCACCAGCTCCTAAGGCTCAGAAGCTTATGGGAGATGCAATTAAGTCAGGGGCTGCTCCATCTAAGCCCAAATCTTCTCCCAAGGCTGCTGCTCAGAAACCTCCAAAACCCAAGAGGAACACCAGGAGTATACCTGCTGAGGAGAAGAACAAGGCCCCAGTGCCTGAAGTTGAAGAAGAGGAAGATGTTTCTCATGTTTTGAGGAAGTTGAAGCCCAAAATTCCTGACCACGATGATGCTCATCCAGTCGCTGAGGACATGCACATCAGGAAAGATGCAAGACTAAGATTGTGGAGACAATCTGATCCCTATGTTGTTAGGAGGAGGACTGTAGTTGACTACATGTTCCATACAAAGGAACAACAAGATTTCTATGAGACAATTCTGCTTGACAAGAAGCCCATAGTGTGTGACATGAGATGGGTGGATTGGGAATTCATCCAGGAAAATGAAGATCACTTCCCTGGAGTGTACGGAAGCTTTAAGGCATGTGGAGTTGATGAATTCGTTGGACAAAAGCTCACCAAATGGAATGATTAGTTGATCATGCAGTTTTACTCCACTTCCCACTTCTATCCATATGGGAGGATAGTTTGGATGTCTGAGGGTACCAGGTACCAGTCCATAGTTGAAGAATGGGCCAAGCTAATCAATGCCCCCAAAGAACATGAAGATGACTTGGATGTGTATGCCACCAAGAAGAAAGACCAAAACTCCATGGCTAACATGTACAAGGAGATCCCTGATAAAGCCTTGGAGACACATAGGCTTGGGTCTGTACACTATCTGTTGTCTGGTCTGCCTACCTTTAACTGGATCTTAAGGCATACATTGCTACCCAAGTCAGGAGATCACAAGATGATCAGAGGACACTCCATCAACTTGCTACAGCTTTTTGATGTCCCCCAGAAGTTCAAAGTTACGAGTTTGATTGTCAAAACGATCAAGAGGACTGCTGCTGATCAAAAGAGGAGTTGTGGGTATGCTCCACATATTCAGGAGCTCATGAATTCTAAGATGGGCACAAGAACTTATTTGGTGGACAAGGAGCATCTACCCCTATATCCTGAATTTGAATACAACACTGTTGTGATGAATGAGGAGGAACCCTCATCAGCTCAAGTCTAGGAGAAGAGAGCAAAGGTAAAGGATGAGAAAGCTGCCCAGATGCCAAGTGTTGAAGAGGCATCTCGAGTGTTCCTGCAGAGCAAGCAAGATCAGTTAGGCTATCTGATTCAAGCTACACTGAGGATTGAGAAGGGCTTGGCCACCCTGACTCAGAATCAGGAGAGTCTAGAGAGGATTGTGGAGACAAAATTCCATGATCTTGATCTAAAGGTGACTGAGATTCAGACTGCAGTTGAGTAGCTTCAGGAGGAAGCAGAGGAGAGGAAAGGAAAGGCAACTACTGATGCTTTTCAGCGTGTGCCACAAGGTCCAAGGTCTACTACAGTGCCAGTCTCAGATGCCAGAGCTTCAGTGTCAGGACATGCAGCTACAGCTCACGTGCCACCTCCAGCACCCACTCCATCAGCTCCAACTACATCATCGGAAGCCTTCGTCCTTGGAGTTCTCTCCACACCACCTCCCGAAGACCAAGCCTGAGAGACGTATAGAACTATGCATTTTTAAGCTTTTTGGTAACTTGTTGCCAAAGGGGGAGAAATATGTATAGATCATAGGCTTCGAGAGAGAGTGTCTTGCTTTTTATCTCTCTTGCTTTTGGTTGAACTTTTTATTGTCTTTGTGTGAGATACTTTATGTCCTTGTGAGATACTTATGTGATCATGTGGTTGATCATATGCTACCTTAATGCTTGGATGAATGATGCTATCCTTTATATCTCATATATGATCATTCACTTGCTTGGTGGTGAGTGCATGCTTTTAATTTCTATCACTTTGAGCGCTCCACCAAGATGTATGTGACATGGAAGAGTAACCCATGAACCTAATCGATTGTGCATTTGCATTCAAAAGAAAATTTTAAATAATGCAGACATTTAGGGGGAGCTCTTGCTTATCACATACTTCTCAAAGCGACGACGTTTTTCAATCTTATAAACATTTGTCGAAGCTTTGATCTATATGTTGTCATCAATTACCAAAAAGGGGAGATTTAAAGTGCAACTATCCCTGGGTAGTTTTGGTAATTCCTAACAACATATAGCTCATTGAGCTAATGCTATTTGAAGATAAATATTTAAGGAAAAGATCAATGATTGGCATGGCATGGATTAGAAAGTGGACCCCTCAAGATTGGCTCAAGCTCAAAGCACAAGACTCTAAATTTTACTTTTAGTGATCCAAGATCACATTGAGTCCATAGGAAAATCCAATACTATTAAAAGGGGGTGAGGTGTTTCTTGATGAGTTACTTTCTCAAAATGCTTAGTGATATGCTCCAAAAACCCTCAACTAATTTCTCATATCCACATATGTCCCAAACCAAAAGTCAAACTCGGCCCCACCGAAATCTTCTTTCCGGCGCCACCGAGTTCACTTGACATAGCCACTGCCAGAAACCCTAGTCACTTCGGTCTCACCGATAGGATGTCGGTCTCACCGAGATGGGATTGCAAACTCTCTATTTCCCTTCGTAACGTTTCGGTCCAACCGATATGAACGATCGGTCCCACCAAGATTGCAATGCAAACTCTGTGTTTCCCCTTCGTAACGTTTCGGTCTAAACGAGATGAGCGAATCGGTCCCATCAAGTTTGCCTGACCAACTCTCTGTTTGCCTATTACCAAAATCGGTCCCACCATGTTTGTGTAATTGATACGTCTCCGTCGTATCTACTTTTCCAAACACTTTTGCCCTTGTTTTGGACTCTAACTTACATGATTTGAATGGAACTAACCCGGACTGACGTTGTTTTCAGCAGAATTACCATGGTGTTTTTTATGTGCAGAAACAAAAGTTCTCGGAATGACCTGAATCTTCACGGAACATCTTTTCGGAAATAATAAAAAATCCTTGCAAAAGATGAAGATCAGGGGGCCCACACCCTAGCCACGAGGGTGGGGGGTGCGCCCCCCTTCCTCGTGGTCCCCCTGGAGCTCCTCCGACCTCGACTCCAACTCTATATATTTGCTTTCGGGGAGGAAAAAATAAGAGAGAAGGATTCATCGCGTTTTATGATACGGAGCCGCCGCCAAGCCCTAAAACCTCTCGGGAGGGCTGATCTAGAGTATGTTCGGGGCTCCGGAGAGGGGAATCCGTCGCCATCGTCATTATCAACCATCCTCCATCACCAATTTCATGATGCTCACCACCGTGCGTGAGTAATTCCATCGTAGGCTTGCTGGAGGGTGATGGATTGGATGAGATTTATCATGTAATCGAGTTAGTTTTGTTAGGGTTTGATCCCTAGTATCCCCTATGTTCTGAGATTGATGTTGCTATGACTTTGCTATGCTTAATGCTTGTCACTAGGGCCCGAGTGCCATGATTTCAGATCTGAACCTATTATGTTTTCATCGATATATGAGAGTTCTTGATCCTATCTTGCAAGTCTATAGTCACCTACTATGTGTTATGATTCGTTAACCCCGAAGTGACAATAATCGGGATACTTACCGGTGATGACCGTAGTTTGAGGAGTTCATGTATTCACTATGTGTTAATGCTTTGGTCCGTTACTCTATTAAAAGGAGGCCTTAATATCCCTTAGTTTCCAATAGGACCCCGCTGCCATGGGAGGGTAGGACAAAAGATGTCATGCAAGTTCTTTTCCATAATCATGTATGACTATATTCGGAATACATGCCTACATTACATTGATGAATTGGAGCTAGTTCTGTGTCACCCTAGGTTATGACTGTTACATGATGAACCGCATTCGGCATAATTCTCTATCACCGATCCATTGCCTACGAGCTTTCCATATATTGTTCTTCGCTTATTTACTTTTCCGTTGCTATTGCTATCATCACTACAAAATACCAAAAACATTACTTTTGCTATCATTACCTTTTGCTACCGTTACCACTACTATCATATTACTTTGCTACTAAATACTTTGCTGCAGATATTAAGTTTCCAGGTGTGGTTGAATTGACAACTCAGCTGCTAATACTTGAGAATATTCTTTGGCTCCCCTTGTGTCGAATCAATAAATTTGGGTTGAATACTCTACCCTCGAAAACTGTTGCGATCCTCTATACTTGTGGGTTATCAAGAATATTTTCTGGCCCCGCTGCCGGGGAGCATAGCTCTATTCTTTGAGTCACTTGGGATTTATATCTGCTTATTATGAAGAAGAACTTGAGAGATCCAAAAACCAAGATTTATCCCTCAACTACGAGGGGAGGTAAGGAACTGCCATCTAGCTCTGCACTTGATTCACCTTCCATTTTGAGTAAGCTTGTGACACCTAAACCTGCTTCTGCTATTCGTTCTGATATGTCGCATGTTATTGATGATGCCACTTCTACTATGCATGATACTTATGATGAAACTACTTCTATGCTTGATACTACTATGCCACTTGGTGAATTTCTTGATGAACAACTTGCTAGGGTTACAGAGAATGAAAATATTGAAACTGATAATATTTATGAAACTTATGATGAAGACTCTCCCTCTAATGTATATGAATCACCTGTTATTCCTGATGGTTATGTTTTTGAAAAAGAAGCTGCTCTAGCTATTTTAGCTTCAAAGATAGATACGAACTCAAGAGGTTATTAGCTAAATGGAAGCAGCAATCTCTTAATGCTAGAATGATACCTGACCCTGCTTTTGCTACTTCACCTATCTGTGTTACTGATAAGGATTATGAATTCTCTGTTGATCCTGATATAATTACTTTGGTTGAATCTGATCCTTTTCATGGCTATGAATCTGAAACTGTTGTGGCACATCTTACTAAATTAAATGATATAGCCACCCTGTTCACTAATGATGAGAGAACTCGTTACTTTTATATCCTTAAAATATTTTCGTTCTCATTAAAGGGTGATGCTAAGATATGGTTTAATTCTCTTGATCCTGGTTGTGTGCATAGTCCCCAGGATATGATTTATTACTTCTCTGCTAAATATTTCCCTGCTCATAAGAAACAAGCTGCCTTAATGGATATATATAATTTTGTGCAAATTGAAGAAGAGAGTCTCCCACAAGCTTTGTGGAGGCTTCTCAAGTTACTTAATGCTTTGCCTAATCATCCTCTTAAGAAAAATGAAATACTTGATATCTTTTATAATGGACTGACTGATGCTTCCAGAGATTACCTGGATAGTTGTGTCGGTTCTATTTTCAGGGAAAGAACACCGGATGAAGCTAAAAATCTATTGAATAATATGTTGACAAATGAAAATAATTGGACACTTCCTGAGCCAACTCCTGAGCCAATTCCTAAACCAACTCCGAAGAAGAGAGGTGTTCTAGTTCTCAGTCCTGAAGGTATGCAAGAGGCAAAGAAATCTATGAAAGAAAAAGGTATTAAAGCTGAAGATGTTAATAATTTACCTCCTATTGAAGAAATACACGGTCTTAATTTACCGCATGTTGAAGGAACATATGATCTTAATCCATCACCTATTGAAGGAACTCATGGTATTGATAACCCGACACAGGTAGTAAAGGTAAATTCTCTCTATAGATATGATAAAGCTGAAATCCCATTTACTAAGTTTGCTAGCCCATGCTTAGATGAGTTTGATAAATTTATGGTTAAGCAAGAAGACTTCAATTCTTATTTTGGTAGACAATTGAAATACAATTCAAATATGCTTTAACACATGGGTGATTATATGGCTAATGTCAAAGGTGAACTTAAACTTATTAGTAAACATGCTTCTATGGTTACAACTCAAGTAGAACAAGTACTTAAGGCTCAAAATGATTTTCTCAATGAATTGAATAGTAAGAATTATGATTATGCTGTTAGAGTGGCTACTAGAAATGGTAGAATGACTCAGGAACCTCTGTATCCTGAAGGCCACCCTAAGAGAATTGAGCAAGATTCTCAGAGAAATAATATAGATGCACCTAGTCCTTCTAAAAGGAAGAAAAAAGAAAAATGATAGGACTTTGCATGCTTCTAGTGAACCTATTGCTGAAACACCTGAGAATTTAAATGATATTTCTATTTTTGATGCTGAGACACAATCTGGTAATGAACCTGGAACTAGTGATAATGTTAATGTTCATGATGATGCTCAACCTAGTAATGATAATGATATAGAAATTGAACCTGATGTTGATCTTATTAACCCACAATCAAAGAATCAACGTTATGATAAGAAAGACTTTGTTGCTAGGAAACACGGAAAAGAAAGAGAACCATGGGTTCAGAAACCCATGCCTTTTCCTCCCAAACCATCCAAGAAAAAGGATGATGAGGATTTTGAGCGCTTTGCTGAAATGATTAGACCTATCTTTTTGCGTATGCGATTAACTGATATGCTTAAAATGAATCCTTAAGCTAAGTATATGAAAGAAATTGTCACTAATAAAAGAAAGATACCGGAAGCTGAGATTTCCACCTTGCTTGCTAATTATACTTTTAAGGGTGGAATACCAAAGAAACTTGGAGATCCAAGAGTACCCACTATACCATGCTCCATTAAAAGAAATTATGTTAAAACTGCTTTATGTGATCTTGGAGCCGGTGTTAGTGTTATGTCTCTCTCTTTATATCGTAGACTTGATTTGAATAAGCTGACACCTACTGAAATATCTTTGCAAATGGCTAATAAATCAACTGCTATACCTGTCGGTATTTGTGAGGATGTGCTTGTTGTGGTTGCAAATGTTACTATTTTAATGGACTTTGTTATTCTTGATATTCCTGAGGACGATAGTATGTCTATTATTCTTGGAAAACCCTTTTTGAATACTGTAGGGGATGTTATTGATTGCACTAAAGGCAATGTCACTTTTCATGTTAATGGTAATGAGCATACGGTACACTTTCCGAGGAAACAACCTCAAGTTCATAGTATCAACTCTATTGGAAAAATTTCATCAATTATTTTTGGAGGTTTCGAATTTCCTCTTCCTACTGTCAAGAAAAAAATATGATATTCTTATTGTTGGGGATGTGCATATCCCCGTTGAGGTAACATAGTGTTATTCGAAGTTTCTCCGGCTCCGTGTTATTCGGAATGAGTTCGTTAACAAGAACTGATCAACCTTGTTAGTGGATTCCTTTTGATGAGCATGAGATGGATGAAACTAGAAGGCACAACCTTCTGTACCCTTCTTTTACTTTTTGTTATTTATATTAAATAAAGTAAAAAATAGTATTTTTCTGTATGTTATCTGAATTATCCGTGCAATATAAAAATACCCTAAAAATAAAAGTTCTCCAAATGCCCTGAAATTTAAATATGATTTTTTTGGAATATTTCAGAATATTTGGCACTGAGAACACAGCAGGAGGGGCATCCACCTGGCCACGAGGGTGGAGGGCGCGCCCTACCCCCTTGGGCGCGCCCCCTGCCTCGTGGGCCCATGGTGGCCCTCCTCCACTTATTCCTACACCCACACACTTCTTCTTCCTCCCACAAACACGAATATCCAGCTCAAGCACGAATTCTAGCTCATTTTGCTGCCATTTTCGATCTCCTTGCTCAAAGCACCTCTCACAAGACTGCTTGGGGGGATTGTTCCTTGGTATGTGACTCCTCCATTGGTCCAATTAGTTTTTGTTCTAGTTCTTTATTCATTGCAAATTTGTGCTGCTTAGGTGACCCTGTTCTTGAGCTTGCATGTCAAATTTATATGGTCAAAAGTAGTTCTAATGCATGATATAGGCTCTAGGCACTTGTAGGAGTTGTTACTATCAATTTTGTTGAGATTGGTTCACTTTTGTTTGAAGTTACTAAAAAATTCAGAAATTTTTCAGAGGAAGAAATATGCTTAGGAAAATGTACCAAGGTGGTTCTTCAAGGAAGCAAGGACCCAGGCTTGTAATGCGTGATGCTGATGAAGAACCACCAAGAGACACTCCAGTGCGTCCTTGTGAATGGCCTTCGGAAAACTTTATGGATCGAGGAGGAATTAAGGAAGAATTTAACGCATATTTGCGTAACGCTGATCTTGTGAGCTTCGAGGAAGAAAAGTGCAGCTAGTATCATGATCTCACTAGTTCCTTTGTGAGGAGGTTTGAATTTTCATCTTCACGTAATTCTCCAACTATCCTGTTTGATCTTTATGAAAATTCTTACACTATGGACTTAGAGGATTTTACCAATTCTTGCAAACTTCCACGATGGGTTAGTGTCAGGGAACCTCGCAAATCTGAATTTAGAGATTTTCTTGCTAGTATAACTATGGGGGAATCTAGAGATATAACACAAGCTACCATAGGGAGCATTCACTTTCCTGTTATACATTATTTTGCTCTCTTCATAGGTAGATGCATTAATGGTAAAGATGAGGCATGTCACATGTGTGTCCCTGACCTCAGTATTCTTTGGAGTGTTGTGTTAGGAGATAAATCTTATAATTTGGGAGCCATTGTTGCACATAGGTTGCATCTTAATAGATTTAATGGAGATTTCTTTGGTGGAATTTATGCAACCCGCATAGCTAATTTTCTAGGTATAGCCATACGTGAAGATGATATAGAGTCGCCTCCTGATTATTTGGATTATGAGGCTATGGTTCACCACCAGTTTGTCGAGAGGAATGAATCACCTCTCCAGTATCGCTTAATCTTTGACAGACGTCATGCTGTCCGTATTACTCTCCCTGCTCCTACCTTCTTTGATTATCAGGCAAAAGGAAGATATGTTATTACCAGAGAGGAGGCATATGAGTACGAGAGGAGGGCGGAGGCCGCTCGTCGCCACGCTGCAGCTCAAGAGGCGATAGCCGCTGCATCTCAGTACGACCCCAACTATTATTATGGATATCCGCCAGGCCAGCCGTGGCCATAGACCAACTTAGGCCAAAAGCCAAAGCTTGGGGGAGTACGTATTTCCCACCGACATTACATTCATGTTCACACACTCATTGCTAGATGTCGGTGCTCATACTTTTTCATTGTATCATCCATGCTAATTTATTTTCCTTTTTATGCTTTCTTCTTGTGTGTTTAATAAACCTTAAGAAAAACAAAAAAAATAGTTGTAGGTTTTAGTTAGTTTACTTTCCATGCTTGTAGTAGTAATGAAAAAGAAAACCTTTCATGTTCTTCTTTTGCTTGTTGGGAGCTTTCCCGTGTAAATAGTTTTATTTCTTTTCTTTTCTTTGGGGGTCGATAGGAGAAGACCATAATTAAATTGTTGAAGTGGCTCTTATATGCATTATTGTTGATCTGACAAAAGAGCCCATATTTCCTTGTCTTCTCCTGTTTATTGAATGCTTGCAGATTCCAGCTTAGTCCAACGCACGTGCACTGTTATTATTATTCACATCATTTGGTCGTGCAAGTGAAAGGCAATTATGACGATATACGATGGACTGACTGAGATGAGAAAAGTTGGTATGAACTCGACCTCTTTTGTTTTTGTAAATATGATTAGTTCATCGTTCCTGATTCAGCCTATTATGAATAAACATGTTTGCAATGGCAACTAGAGATCATAGTTTCTTGTGCCATGCTTGATTAGCTAGGAGCTTATAATGGTTTACCTTGCATGCCAACATGCTATTAAAATGGTTGTGATGTGGTATGATAGGGTGGTATCCTCCTCTGAATGATTTAAGTGACTTGACTTGGCGCATGTTCATGCATGTACTTGAAACAAAATCAACATAGCCTTCATGATATTTATGTTCATGGTGGATTATATCCTACTCTTGCTTGCATTCGTTGTTGATTAATTTTAATGCATGTTCATGACTATTGTGGCTCTCTAACTATTCGCTTCCCAGTCTTCTGCTAGCCTTCACCTGTACTAAGCGGGAATACTGCTTGTGCATCCAACTCCATAAAACCCCAAAGTTGTTCCATATGAGTCCACCATACCTACCTATATACGGTATCTACTTGCTGTTCCAAGTAACTTTGTATGTGCCAAACTCTAAACCTACAAATAAATATCCTATTTTGTATGCTCGAATAGCTCATGTATCAACAAGGGCTGTCTGTATCTTCCATGTTAGGCGGGTTATTCTCAAGAGGAGTGGAGTCCGCTCCTCACTCACGAGAAAATGGCTGGTCACTGGGATGCCCAATCCCATGCTTTATGCAAATCAAATCATAATAATTGCAAACAAAACTCCCCCTGGGACTCTTGTTAGTTGGAGGCACTCGTTGTTTCGAGCAAGCCATGGATTGATGCTTGTTGGTGGAGGGGGAGTATAAACTTTACCATCCTGTTTAGGAACCGCCTATAATGTGTGTAGCATGGAAGATATCGCCATATCTTGGTTGTTATGTTGACAATGAAAGTATACCGCTCAAAATATTATTCACCTCTATTTCAAAACCGAGCTCTGGCACCTCTACAAATCCCTGCTTCCCTCTGTGAAGGGCCTACCTATTTACTTTCATGTTGAGTCATCATTCTCTTATTAAAAAGCACCAGTTGGAGAGCACCACTATCATTTGCACTCATTACTGTTAGTTTACATTGAGTATGACTTGACTGGATCTCTTTTACCATGAATTACAATGTCTAGTCAGTCCTTGATCTTTAAAGGTGCTTTGCATTTATGTTTTGCGGTCTCAGAAAGGGCTAGCGAGATACCATCTTGTTATATCATATTATGATTGTTTTGAGAAAGTGTTGTCATCCGAGATTTATCATTATTGCTCTCTAGTTGATTATGCCATTGATATGAGTAAACATCAGACCTATGCATTATTGTGAATATGGTTAGTTCATAATCTTTGCTGAAAACTTGAATGATGGCTTTATATATTTACAACAACAAGAGCAAACAGAGTTTGTAAAAGTTTTTCTTTATCACTTTCAGTTTGTCAACTGAATTGCTTGAGGACAAGCAAAGGTTTAAGCTTGGGGGAGTTGATACGTCTCCGTCGTATCTACTTTTCCAAACACTTTTGCCCTTGTTTTGGACTCTAACTTGCATTATTTGAATGGAACTAAACCAGACTGACGTTGTTTTCAGCAGAATTACCATGGTGTTATTTATGTGCAGAAACAAAAGTTCTCGGAATGACCTGAAACTTCACAGAACAGCTTTTCGGAAATAATAAAAATTCCTTGCAAAAGATGAAGACCAGGGGGCCCACACCCTAGCCACGAGGGTGGGGGGCGCGCCTGCCCCTCTAGGGCGCGCCCCCTACCTCGTGGGCCCCCTAGAGCTCCTCCGACCTCGACTCCAACTCTATATATTTGCTTTCGGTGAGGAAAAAACAAGAGAGAAGGATTCATCACGTTTTACGACACGGAGCTGCCGCCAAGCCCTAAAACCTCTCGGGAGGGCTGATCTGGAGTCCGTTCGGTGCTCCGGAGAGGGGAATCCGTCGCCATCGTCATCGTCAACCATCCTCCATCTCCAATTTCATGATGCTCACCACCGTGCGTGAATAATTCCATCGTAGGCTTGTTGGACGGTGATGGGTTGGATGAGATTTATCATGTAATCGACTTAGTTTTGTTAGGGTTTGATCCCTAGTATCCACTATCTTCTGAGATTGATGTTGCTATGACTTTGCTATGCTTAATGCTTTTCACTAGGGCCCGAGTGCCATGATTTCAGATCTGAACCTATTATGTTTTCATTGATATATGAGAGTTCTTCATCCTATCTTGCAAGTCTATAGTCACCTACTATGTGTTATGATCCGTTAACCCTGATGTCGGTGTCAAAACCGGCGGATCTCGGGTAGGGTGTCCCGAACTGTGCGTCTAGGCCGGATGGTAACAGGAGGCAAGGGACACGAAGTTTTACCCAGGTTCGGGCCCTCTTGATGGAGTTAAAACCCTACGTCCTGCTTGATTAATATTGAAGATATGGGTGTTACAAGAGTAGATCTACCACGAGATCAGAGAGGCTAAACCCTAGAAGCTAGCCTATGGTATGATTGTATGTTGTGATTGTTGTTTTATGGACTTAAACCCTTCGGTTTATATAGACACCAGAGAGGGTTAGGGTTACACAAGGTCGGTTACAAAGGAGGAGATATCCATATACGTATTGCCTAGCTTGCCTTCCACGCCAAGTAGAGTCCCATCCGGACACGAGACGAAGTCTTCAATCTTGTATCTTCATAGCCTAACAGTCCGCCCAATGGAGATAGTCCAGCTGTCCGGAGACCCCCTAATCCAGGACTCCCACAGTAGCCCCTGAACCAGGCTTCCATGGCGATGAGTCCGGCGCGCAGTTGTCTTCGGCATTGCAAGGCGGTTTCCTTCTCCAAATACATCACAGAAGAATTTGAATACGAGGATAGTGTCCGACCCTGCAAAATAAGTTCCACATTTCACCGCAGAGAGAATAATGTTTTCGCAGATCTAATCCGCTAGCTTGTTTTGGCAACATGACGTTATGTCATGGCCCGGTGATTACTCGAATCGTTTCTTTTAACCAGCCCCGCACATAACGCGGGCAGTTTTTCGACACGTCTTGTCAAAGCAGAGATCGTGTCCCCTTATTACGGTATTCTCATCAATACGGGCGTGGGTAACCCAACCGCGCCATTAACTATGGCGCTTGGGGGACAAGCGAGTTTTACTAGGCAAGTGGGGACGCTTAATTTAGTCCGCCCATATAAAGGGATAAGGATTCACCTTTCTATCCACGCCTTCTTCCTCCTCTGCTCATCCGCTCCCGCACACTCGAGCTCTCACTTCCATCTCAACCTTCTCCAACCATGTTCGGAGCGAGAGCCAAGTGGATGGTCTCCTCCGTCACGGAGGGAGACGTCAAGAAACTGAGGAGAGCCGGATACCTGCCCGACGACATCGCGCACCGGCTCCCAGATGAGGGACAGCTCATCCCCACCCCTGAGCCCCATGAGAGGGTGGTATTCCTCACCCATTTCCTCCGCGGACTGGGATTCCCTCTCCATCCCTTCGTCCAGGGGCTCATGTTTTATTATGGCCTGGATTTCCATGATCTGGCGCCGAACTTCATCCTCAACATCTCGGCGTTTATCGTCGTGTGTGAGGCCTTCCTTCGTGTCAAGCCCCACTTCGTCTTATGGCTGAAGACCTTCAATGTCAAGCCGAAGGTAGTGAGCGGCTGCCAGGCAGAGTGCGGAGGCGCCATGGTGGGAAAGATGCCCAACATCACATGGCTCGAGGGCACCTTCGTGGATACCATAAAGGGGTGGCAATCGGGGTGGTTCTATATCACCGAGCCGCGTGACCCCGCATGGGTAGCGGCCCCCGAGTTCCGATCTGGCATCCCCATGCGGCTCACCTCCTGGAAAGAGAAGGGCCTGTCCTGGGGTAATTCAAAAGAGCTGACCGGACTCCAGTCATGTATTCAAAACATGGTGGACAAGAAGCTCAAGCTTGTCAACATAGTCTAGGTTATGCTCGTCCGCCGGATACTCCCGTGCCAACAACGGGAGTTCACTTTGTGGGAGTTTAACCCGGCGCAGCACCGAACTCTGAACAGGCTCTTTGACACGACTCATGAAGATGCTTGGAGGGTGCTGTTTAAGGGTGTCGCGGTCCCTCACCCCATTACTGAGGATCGCGGATTCAGCGCGAAGCGCCAAGCCAGTGCGGTAAGCTGTTTTACCTTTTACAAGATACTTGTTTTCTATATAGATTGACTCTATGCGGGATCTAAACTCCCGTGCCGTTAACAGGATTGGCAGAAGATGGCCGGACAAATAGACTGTCCGGCTCCCTTGCCCGAAGGCCCTACGGACGCTCTTCTAACGAAGATGCTGACTCCGGCCCCTTATAAGGTGCCGGAGAAGACCAAGAAGGCCAAGGGAGCTCGAAAGAGTTCCCGACGCCGGGCGTCGTCGGACTCACCGTCCGATGACTCTGCGGCGCACTCTTCCCCCGAAGACGAGGAAGAGGAAGAAGAGGCTCCCCCATCGACTGGGGGAGACAAGAAAAGGAAGGCCGCCCCAACTGGGGAGGCCAGAGGGCCCAAGAAGGGAAGGACACTCCTTCCGGACAGCTCCACCGCTGCCGACAAAAGTGAAGACGAGTGGTTGCCCAGGGCCAAGCCCCAGGGGAGATCGTAAGTGTTCGGATACCAAAGTAACCCATAGGATTATTTTGTCGCATTGCTTTCCCTAACGCCGAACTCAATTGTGCAGGCCGCCCCGAGCCAATATCGAGGTATCCTCGGACAGCTCCCTGGGCTCGTCGGACATGGATAGCGATCCAGTCCCGACCGCCACCTCCCCTCATCCAGCCGACGACGCCGAGGTTCTGTCTCAAGAGGTACCGGATCGAGGGGGGACAGTCCGGGAGGCGCCTCAAGGCGACGTTCCGGACTCCGGGAGCAGAGGGGACGGGGGCCCTGAGAGCTCTGAGTTCGGCCCTCGCCGAACACCGCGCCGGAACCTGCAGTGGTTCCGGGCTTGGGTAGGTTGTCTCCTTCTAAGAGGGGTGAGACACCTGTGCCGGCGACCTCTGTCCATCCAGAGGCGCCGGACAATATGTTGGAGGCGCTTCGAAGCGCTTCCATCAAGGAGGAGCACTGCACTATCATGAGTGCGGTGATCTAGAAGGTTCAGTCCGCCAAGAGCGGATTGACTAAAGCCTGTATTAGCCTTCTAACAGGCTTCGAGGTAAGTGTTTTAAAATGTAGTAGAAATATTACCGCATAGACAGTAGCCCCTGATGCTTTGTTCGGTGTTCACAAAGAAAAGCCGAACAGAGGATCAAATAACATCGCAGGAGTCTAATATAAGTATGTCAATATGCATATGCAGGCTTCGCTGCTGGCGTCCGCCGCACTAACTGCGGAGGTCGCCGTACTGAAGGAGGCCCTCAAGGGGTCCCAGAAAGAGCTCGGCCTTACTAAGAGGCAGCTCGAGGAGAACAAGGGTAAGTAATACCCCGTCTGTAGATGAGAAAAAGGACGTGATTGCTAAATGACAGGATCATTGTATGTTTGCCAGGGGCCACGACCGAGGTGGCGACCCTGAAGCAAGCGCTCTCCCATGCCGAAGAAATGGCGGCCCAGGAGCGCACCGAGCGAGAGAGGCACGAAGCTCGGGTGGGCGAGGTGCAGCAAGAGCTCCAGGCTCTCGTGACAAAGCACGAGGCGTTGGAGCTTGACTTGAAGACAAGAGAGTCTGAGCTTGTCGCGGCCCGTGAGAGCGCGAAGAGTGCCAAGGCCGAGGGCCAGAAGGCCCTTCAGGAGATCGACGCGATGAAGAAGATAGCGGCGGGTAAGGCTTTCTATATGCAAAGCAAGCATGTAAAGGTGAATTACCGATTACTTACCCGAATCCGGAGCTCTTCAGGAGCATTTGCAGATTTGCCCCGCAGTGTGTTTGATGCCGCACTATTCTACCAGGCCGAGGATGGAAGCTCGACGGAGAAGCTGTTCTGGTCTCAGTATGCTGAGGCCGAACATCCGGTGCCAATGAGCGACCAGCTGAAGCAAATGGCCGAGCTACATAAGGTGGCCGATCAGGCCATGAAGGGCTTCATAGTCAAGTTGTGGCCTGGCGATGCCCTTCCGAACAGCTTCTTCGTCCTGGTGAGGCGGCTTGTGGATGCCTGCCCACGGCTGGAGGTCGTCAAGCGATCCGTCTGCATTGAAGGTGCACGCCGGGCCTTCGCCCGTGTAAAAACGCAGTGGGTCAAGCTAGACGCCGTGAAGCTGATTAAGGAGGGGCCGCCAGAGGGCAAGGAGCATCGCCACCCCGAGATGTACTACGAGGGTGTTCTGCCGGGCGCCCGTCTTATCGCGGATGAGTGTTTGCAAAATGTGATATTTCAATGAGACTTGCTCGTTTTGTCCTGTATGTATGAAAACTTGTATCGTATTCGTTATGCAACGCTTGTGTGAATTTAAAATATTACCTTCTGTTTGGTTGTTTATCCAATCTGAGAGAAGCCTAGTCCTCGGCTTCTGCCCCCATGCCACGAGTGCTGGGGTGTTCGGGATAAACCTGAGCACTCTTGTTCCCATGTTTGGGTCCTTCGAGGGAGGTGCTCAGCACAACGAACAAGGCAACCAGACTAATAATGCTTTATCACTCTCACTTAGCCATAGAATTCTATAATTTTAAATTTCGGCGAAGCCCCTGGTATTCGGAAGGCCGAATTCGGGGCGCGATACACGCCTGTAAGCCGGACGGAGCCGGCCCCTCACCCTAAGCGGCATAAGTCTTTAGGGACTCGAAAAACCTCGCCGAACAGCGACCAGTCTCTCGCCTTATCATGACAGTCAGTTTTAGCTTTCTCTACTGAGGTGCTCGGCCCGGCAGAACTGGGGCACAATCGCAGTAGTTCTCCTAGCTCTACCTTAGCCGATAGAGCGGAATGTAAGGTACCAAAACATAGGAGCCGGGCAAACCCAACATTTGACCAAAGACATGATTCGGAGCTGATGCATATGATGCTATAAGTTCGGGGTGCCGCACTTGTGAAAGTGTTCGGATTTTTCACACCATATTGTGGGTACATAAGCCCCTGGTGCATTGGCGGTACCAGAGTGTACAATTGCTAGGCGTCATTAATGAACACATAGATATGTGTATATATAACAAAAATGCAATAATAGTCGTAATGTCATGCATTGTATATTAAAAAATTGCATTAAAGCAGAGTGATACAGATAGTGTAATAAGCAAAAGAGTAGGACTATGTCCCTTCGAAGGGCGAGCTGAGGAATTATATGAAATCTGTAATCCACCTGGGAATTTCGTAGTTGTCGGCCTCCTTGGTTGTTGTATCATGTGTTCGGCAATAGAGCTGCCGGACAGTGTTTCCAGAGATTGAAGTCCTGAAAGAAAAAGAAAAATAACCAAACGGGAAGCCCCTGGTGCGGTTTAAGCCGTGTTTTGGGGCGTGCCACAGTTGTGCCCCCCCTCCCCACCTGTGCCCATGGTATTTTTAATGCATAATTATGTACGCGCGGCACGAACAACGCCGTTGGGCTGGGATTGGGGTGGCCGCCGTATTGCTACGCGAGCTCAGATCGCGCCACGTCTGTTTGCCGATTGCCCCGAGCGCGCTTGAAGGTGTCCGAACTTTGAAACGCCGAACTGGTAGATTGCCTTGAGAGGCTGCTTTGCGCTTCTGCTGCGAGGGCCACGGTGTGCTCCTCTGTTCGGAGAGAGCGCTCTGTGTTTCCATTGACTGTAATAACTCCACGAGGTCCTGGCATCTTGAGCTTGAGGTATGCATAATGTGGTACCGCATTGAATCTAGCAAATGCGGTTCGTCCGAGCAGCGCGTGATAACCACTGCGGAATGGGACTATATCGAAGATTAACTCTTCGCTTTGGAAGTTATCCGGGGATCCGAAGACCACTTCTAGTGTAATTGAGCCTGTGCAGTGGGCCTCTACGCCTGGAATGACGCCCTTAAAGGTTGTTTTGGTGGGTTTGATCCTTGAGGGGTCTATACCCATTTTGCGCACTGTGTCCTGATAAAGCAGGTTCAGACTGCTGCCGCCGTCCATGAGGACTCGAGTGAGGTGAAATCCGTTGATGATTGGGTCTAGGACCAGTGCGGCGAATCCGCCATGACGGATACTAGTGGGGTGGTCCCTGCGATCGAAGGTGATCGGACAGGAGGACCAAGGGTTGAACTTTGGGGCGACTAGCTCCAACGCATATACGTCCCTAAGCGCACACTTCCGCTCCCTCTTGGGAATGTGGGTTGCGTATATCATGTTCACCGTCCGCACTTGCGGGGGAAACCTCTTCTGTCCTCCAGTGTGCGGCTGCCGAGGTTCTTCCTCATCATTGCTATGCGGCCCCTTGTCCTTGTTTTCGGAAATTAACTTGCCGGCCTGATTGAACACCCAACAATCCCTGTTGGTGTGATTGGCTGGCTTGTCTGGGGTGCCGTGTATTTGACACGAGCGATCGAGTATACGGTCCAAGATGGATGGACCCGACGTACTTTGTTTGAATGGCTTTTTCCGCTGACCGGGTTTAGAGCCTTTGAATCCGGCATTGACTGTCGTATCCTCAGTACTTTCGCCGTTAATGCGACGCTTATGCTTGTTGCGACGTGACCTGCTATTGCCGTCCTTGGTATCTGAGGTACCATGGTTCTTTGATATGTTATTACTGCGAGCCAACTAGCTGTCTTCTCTCGCACAAAAGCGGGTCATGAGCGTCGTGAGGGCTGCCATAGATTTCGGATTTTCCTGACCAAGGTGCTGGGCTAGCCACTAGTTTCGGATGTTGTGCTTGAAAGCCCCTAAGGCCTCCGCATCCGGACAGTCGATGATTTGATTTTTCTTTGTAAGGAACCGAGTCCAGAATTGCCTGGCCGACTCTTCTGGCTGCTGAATTATGTGCCTCAAGTCATCAGCGTCTGGTGGTCGCACATAAGTGCCCTGAAAGTTCTCAAGGAATGCAGCTTCCAGATCTTCCCAACAGCTAATGGAGTCCGCTGGCAAGCTATTCAGCCAATGCCGCGCTGGTCCTTTGAGTTTTAGTGGGAGGTACTTGATGGCATGTAAGTCATCACCGCGGGCCATGTGGATGTGGAGGAGGAAGTCCTCAATCCATACCACGGGGTCTGTGGTGCCGTCATATGATTCAATGTTTACAGGTTTGAAACCTTCTGGGAATTGATGTTCCATTACTTCGTCTGTGAAGCATAAGGGGTGTGCGGCGCCTCTGTATTTGGCTATATCGCGACGCAGCTCGAATGGGTCCTGCCCGCTGTGTTCAGCCCGGCCGGATTTGCTTTTACTGTATCCGGCGTGACGTTTATCGTCTCGTAGAGTGGTGCGCCCTCGTGATCCGTAGATCGATCTTGAATACTTTGCTTTGTACTCCAAGATGTCTCGCAGGTCTGGCGTATCTCCCCATGCCTTTATATTTGAATGGCGTTGGGGTGGAGGCTGAGCTTTTGGCTGGAATGCCTCTCTATCGCGGCCACGAGGTGGCCGATCAGCCGTTTCATACGCTTCTTCCTCCAGTCGGGAAGTAACCTACGCCTTGGATAACTCTTGGAGGGACACTCAAGTTTATATTGCTCGGCCACGAGGACTTCAGTCCATTTGTTAGCTAGCAGATCTTGGTCAGCTTGAAGCTGCTACTGCTTTTTCTTTAGGCTATTTGTTGTGGCCATGAGCCTGCGCTTGAAGCGCTCTTGTTTGACGGGATCCTCTGGTACGGCGAATTCATCATCACCGAGGCTTGCCTCGTCTTCAGAGGGGGCATGTAATTGTCATCCTCCTCCTCTCCGCCATCTGCTCTCTCAGGAGAGCTGGCTCCTTCATCCTCCTGCTCTAAATCTTGCTGGAGGTGATTGTTGTTGTCATCGGCGCTATCCGGAGTGTTATTATCTCCTGTGCCGGTATCACCACTTTTGCTTTGGCGGGACTTAGAGCGGCGCCGCTGACGTTGGCGCTTGGTTTGCTTCTTGGAGGGGTCATCCTCCTCCATCTCGTCGCCGTTGCCTACATTGGGTGTGTCCACCATGTATATGTCATACGATGACGTGGCTATCCAGTGCCCTGTAGGTGCTCGTTCATGTTCGTCTCCTACATTGTCGTCCATACCGTCGATGTCTTCGGAGTCGAAGTCGAGCATGTCGGTTAAATCATCGACAGTGGCTACAAAGTGGGTGGTGGGTGGGCGTCGAATTTCTTCGTCGTCCGCATCCCAACCCTGTTGGCCATAATCCGGCCAGGGCTCTCCTAACAAAGAGAGAGACCTTAGTGAATTCAGAATGTCGCCGAAGGGCGAGTGCTGAAAGATATCCGCGGCGGTGAATTCCATGATCAGCGCCCACTCGGATTCGATTGGCAGGGGCGCGGATGGTTCGGGGTCCGGAAGAGAATCCGGCACCTTGGAGTCACGGGCTATGCAGAGGATTATGCTGGTGTTTGGCTCGATCGCTGTCGAGAATGCAGCCCCTGAGGCGGTGTCTAGCCACCCGTCCTCGATTGGCGCAGTTGGCTCCGAGCTAAGGGTCGGAGCTGATGAGGGCGCGGCCTCTGGAATACCGTCCGGTGGCAGAGCTAGGTCATACCCTTCGTGACCGTGCGGCGCGCCCGGCTATGGCTCGAATCCATCAAAGATCAAGTCCCCACGGATATTGGCCGTGTAATTCAAACTTCCAAATCTGACCTGATGGCCAGGGGCGTAGCTTTCAATCTGCTCCAGATGGCCAATTAAATTAGCCCGCAGTGCAAAGCCGCCGAATACGAAGATCGGTCTGGGGAGGAAAGTCTCACCCTGGACCGCATCGCTATCGATGATAGTAGGAGCCATCAAGGCTAACGGCGACGACACAGAGGAACTCTCAATGAAAGCACCAATGTCGGTGTCAAAACCGGCGGATCTCGGGTAGGGGGTCCCAAACTGTGCGTCTAGGCCGGATGGTAACAGGAGGCAAGGGACACGAAGTTTTACCCAGGTTCGGGCCCTCTTGATGGAGGTAAAACCCTATGTCCTGCTTGATTAATATTGAAGATATGGGTGTTACAAGAGTAGATCTACCATGAGATCAGAGAGGCTAAACCCTAGAAGCTAGCCTATGGTATGATTGTATGTTGTGATTGTTGTTCTACGGACTAAAACCCTTCGGTTTATATAGACACCGGAGAGGGTTAGGGTTACACAAGGTCGGTTACAAAGGAGGAGATATCCATATACGTATTGCCTAGCTTTCCTTCCACGCCAAGTAGAGTCCCATCCGGACACGAGACGAAGTCTTCAATCTTGTATCTTCATAGTCTAACAGTCCGGCTAATGGAGATAGTCCGGCTGTCCGGAGACCCCCTAATCCAGGACTCCCACACCCGAAGTGACAATAATTGGGATACTTACCGGTGATGGCCGTAGTTTGATGAGTTCATGTATTCACTATGTGTTAATGCTTTGGTTCGGTACTCTATTAAAAGGAGGCCTTAATATCCTTAAGTTTCCAATAGTACCCTGCTGCCACGGGAGGGTAGGACAAAAGATGGCATGCAAGTTCTTTTCCGTAAGCACGTATGACTATAGTCGGAATACATGCCTACATTACATTGATGATTTGGAGCTAGTTCTGTGTCACCCTAGGTTATGACTGTTACATGATGAACCGCATCCGGCATAATTCTCTATCACTGATCCATTGCCTACGAGCTTTCCATATATTGTTCTTCGCTTATTTACTTTTCCGTGGCTATTCCTATCATCACTACAAAATACCAAAAACATTACTTTTGCTATCATTACCTTTTGCTACCATTACCACTACTATCATATTACTTTGCTACTAAATACTTGACTGGAGATATTAAGTTTCCAGGTGTGGTTGAATTGACAACTCAGCTGCTAATACTTGAGAATATTCTTTGGCTCCCCTTCTGTCGAATCAATAAATTTGGGTTGAATACTCTACCCTCGAAAACTGTTGCGATCCTCTATACTTGTGGGTTATCAGTAATCGGTCTCACCGAGATTACGTTATGCCCTAACCCTAATGGAATCGGTCCCACCGAGTTGACATGTCGGTCCCACCGAAAATCCTAACGTTCACATTTTGAACTAAATCGGTCTGACCGAGTTTTATGATTCGGTCCCACCGAGTTTGGTGATTTGTGTGTAACGGTTAGATTTTGTGTGGAGGCTATATATACCCCTCCACCCTCTCTTCATTAAAGGAGAGAGCCATCAGAATATGCCTACACTTCCAACATACATTTTCTAAGAGAGAACCACCTACACTTGTGTTGAGGTCAAGATATTCCAATCCAACCACATAAATCTTGATCTCTAGATTTCCTCAAGTTGCTTTCCACTCAAATCATCTTTCTACCAAATCCAATCCTATGAGAGAGAGTTGAGTGTTGAGGAGACTATCAATTGAAGCACAAGAGCAAGGAGTTCATCATCAACACACCATATATTACCTTTTGGAGAGTGGTGTCTCCTAGATTGGTTAGGTGTCACTTGGGAGCCTCCGTCAAGATTGTGGAGTTGAACCAAGGAGTTTGTACGGGGAAGGAAATCGCCTACTTCATGAAGATCTACCCTAGTGAGGCAAGTCCTTCGTGGGCGATGTCCATGGTGGGATAGACAAGGTTGCTTCTTCGTGGATCCTTCGTGGGTGGAGCCCTCCGTGGACTCTCAACCGTTACCCTTCGTGGGTTGAAGTCTCCATCAACGTGGATGTATGATAGCACCACCTATCAGAACCATGCCAAAAATCTTCATGTCTACATTACGTTTGCTCCCTCCAAACTCCCCCCTTTACCTTCATATACAATTGTTTTACATTGCACTGCTATACTCTTAGAATTGCATGTGTAGGTTGATTACTTGTTTGTGCTAAGTTGCTAAAATCTGCCAAGACTTAAAATTGGGAAAAGGCTAGATTTTTATTTGGTCAAGTAGTCTAATCACCCCCCCCCTCTAGACATACTTTCGATCCTACAGCGTGAAAGTCCGGCCTTTGACGGATGACAGAGGACATGGCCTTATGGTAGGGCATCATGGCCTTGAGAAACTTGCGCCTGATCCAATTGTCATTCGTATCCTTGCTCCCATGATCTCGGAGTGAGACCGCGAGAGTGGTTAATCTCCGATAAAGCTCATGAGGTTCTTCCTCTTCATTCATCGCAAACTCATCGGCTTCATCTTGTACCACTTCAAAGTTGGAGCGTTGAATCCTTGCGCTACCCTTGTAAATGGAGACAACATGTTTCCATGCTTCCTTTGCCATGGTGAAAGGTCAGAGGTGCGCAATATCTTCAGGTGGAATTGCTTCTTGGACAATGAAGAGAGCGGACTCGTTGAATTGATGATCCGCGGCTTCTCTAGGAGTGAAGTTGCTTGGGTCGTGCCGGTAGAAACCTGTCTCAATTATTATCCATAGATTAGTAGAACTATGATTTAAATGATGTTTAAAGCGATACACCCAAGAGGAAAAATCATCATTTTTCACAAGCTTAGGAGGAGGACCAACATGATTCATGTGAGTGGAGGGAACCGGTCCTCCATAAGTAGGAGGAGGTTCAACATGGGCAAAGATGCCATTTCCACTTCTACCACTAGTCAAAGGAACTTGATCACTAGTAGCTTCCCCCTTGTTGGAGTTAGCATTCGTCACCTTGTTAGTGGGATCGACCACTTCCAACGGTGTGGTGGAAACTTTAAGACCATCCAGAAAATTCTTAAGCACGCCTTTGACCTCGGCCTTCATGGATGTTCTCAATGTATCAAAGGACACATTGAACTCCTCACGAGAGACCGATGATCCCCCATCGGCCGAAGACAAAGTGGGACTCTCACTGGGGTGCTCCTCCACCTCATCTTATGTCAACCATACTCTTCGGACGACAAAGTCCTTAATAAAGAGACCAGGCTCTCATACCAATTGATAGGATCGATATGGTTGACTAGAGGGGGGTGAATAGGCAACTAACAATTTTTATCTTTTCTTTACTAAATTAAGCTTAACATAAAAAGGTTGTCTAGATATGAAACTAGGTGAGCAACCTATATGATGCAACAACAACAACAAGCACACAAGCAAGCAAGGGATACACCACAATAAAAGCTTGCACAAGTAAAGGTAAGAGATAACCAAGAGTGGAGCCGGTGGAGACAAGCATGTGTTACCGAAGTTCCTTCCCTTTGAGAGGAAGCACATCTCCGTTGGAGCGGTGTGGAGGCACAATGCTCCCCAAGAAGCCACTAGGGTCACCGTATTCTCCTCACGCCCTCACATAGTGCGAGATGTCGTGATTCCACTATTGGTGCCCTTGAAGGCGGCAACCGGACCTTTACAAACAAGGTTGGGGCTGTCTCCACAACCGAATTGGAGGCTCCCAACAAAACCACGGAGCTTCACCACATTGTAATATGGATCTGAGGTGACCTCAACCGTCTAGGGTGCTCAAACACCCAAGAGTAACAAGATCTGCAAGGGATTAGTGGGGGGAATCAAATTCCTCTTGGTGGAAGTGTAGATCAGGGCCTTCTTAGCCAATCCCTAGAAAATCGGCAAGTTTGATTGGCTAGGGAGAGAGATCGGGCAAGAATGAGCTTTTGAATGGCAATGGAGCTTGGGGGGAAGAGGTCAACCCTAGGAAGAAGAAGACCCCCCTTTATATAGGTGAACCAAAATCCAACTGTTTTCTGACCAGGCCCGCAGCTAAGTGGTATTACCGCTCCTAGGAGCGGTACTACCGCTTAGGCGGTACTACTCCGCGCAAGCCTAAACATACACAGAATGTATCTACAGCAGTGTCGTTGGGGCAGTACTACCGCTGACCCTGGCGGTACTACTGCCTGGGGCTTTAGACTTGGAGAGGCAGCGGTAGTAGAGGGTGCACTACAAAAAATACACTTCCGTGATGATACGTGTTTGTCACAATAGGTCGCGTTTTTTGTCATGCATGTACATCCATGATGATTTTATGAAAGAATCAAGATAGTCATACCTGTGCTGTCATAGAAGTGTTCCATGACATTACAAAAATTATCATCACGGAAGTGTGCACTTCCATGACGGTAAATCGCGCGTCACAGAAGTGCTTTCGTCAAGGGTGACCGACACGTGGCATCCACCGTAATGGAACGCCGTTAAGCTATCGGGACTGGTTTTGGATCCGATAACCCGTTAACAGCCCCGACCAATGGGGATTTTCCACGTGTAAAATCATCATTGGTTGGAGGAAACACGTGTCGACTCATCGTTGGGACAGATGTCATCCACTCATTGGGCAAAAGGCGCCTATGATACGTCGACACGTGGCATGGCCCAACACCGCCCATTCCTGTGAAAAGGCTGGCCCGTTTGACTTGTTCAAAAGGTGGCAGGCCGGCCCATGGAAAGCCTGCTAACAACCTGGTCGCATATAGCCCATTTACAGCCCGCTAACCCAAGGCCCATTACGCCCTATCCGAATTAGGCCCAGTAGCGTCATCTGGGCCATCCAATATGATTCCAGCCTGTTTTCACTTCTGGCCCATGACGTCTTTCGGCCCATATGAGGCCCTATGTAACTCTTGGCCTATTAACGGCCCGTGGTGAAACTGGCCCGTAATGAACAGTGTATCACTTTACACCCATTAACGGCCCGTGGTGAAACTGGCTCGTAATGAATAGTGTATCACTTTATACCCATTAACGGCCCGTTATTCCGTTGGGCCGTTTCCAGCCCATGTTATCTTTCGGCCTTCTCAGAGCCCATTTATTCTTGGGCTCATTTCCAGCATTCGTTTACTTACGGCCCGTTACTGTCATTTTCTGCTTGTGGGCCAAATTCAGCCCGTGGTTAAAGTCGGCCCGTTTGTGGTCCGTTAATACGTTGGGCTGTTTTCATAGTGTCACCAAATACGGCCTATTAATGATGGCCCATTATGGTCGGCCCATGAACGGACGATTCCAAGTCTAGCCCGTTTACGGCCATAATGCGGCCTGTTATTGGCCCATGTTAGGCCAATCGATCATACGGCCCGTATAAGGCCCATTGATGATACGGACCGTAGAAGGCCCATTGTTTCTACGACCCGTAGAAGGCCTACTGTTTATACGGCCCGTAGAAGGCCCACTGTTTCTACGGCCCGTAGGAGGCCGAGTGTCACTACAGTAAATATTAGCCCATGGTTATTGCGGCCTAGTTTAAAAAAAATAGGTTATTTTAGCCACTAGCAAACCGCGGAAAAAGAACTGCACTGACTACAAGCAAACAAATAAACAAGACAACAAGGAATAAGTAAGCAAGCAACTTATGCTAGGCTATCACGGCTATTACACATATTACATCAACTGGGCATCAAAGTTCGCCACCAGTGCAAATATAGGGAACAAAGCAGCATATAAACGCCGCAACAAAACAAGTCCAGAACTGAAACCACTTCAGAAGAGTCCAAGAAACAATATCCTGGGTACCCATAATGCTGGCAAGATGCTTAGCAAGCTTATTAACTTTCTCTTGTTTAGCGCTTTAATCCTCCAGCGCTTGCTGTTGCACAAGATAGTACGCATCTGAATTCTGCAGGGACTTCCTCAGTCCTTCGGCTTCTTGCCGCAGTACAGCTGACTGATGCCTTTCAGCTTGTAGCTGAGACTGAAGAAGCCGAAGTGATTCAGGCAGCGAGTTCGAAGAGCTTGTACCAGCGATACTGGCCAGTAACTCAAACACTACATCAACACAGGACTGTGGGGTTTTCTCACTGTCTATAAGATCGTTTTTATCACCTTTCTTGGAGACCAACAGGGTTGTCTCACTATCTTGAACCTTATCTGCATTACTTTCTCTACCATTGCATAGTGGGGTGCTCTTCTCCAATATTCTGTTTGCATACTACAAGAGAAACAAGCAGACACCTCACAAGTTTAGCTTGTAGTATACGAAACTCATTTTGGTAAACCGGTTCAGTAGTAAGGTGGACAGGATAACAACATGAAACAAACATATATCTATGTACCATGGTCACTGTATTGTCCATATCATTCTAATTTATGTTCCCTAATCAAGATAGAGACACAGTTCAACTCATATATTTTTAAGACACATCAGCATAGACAGAATGTAAGTGTGAGAAACTACACAGCATTGGCAGCACTTGTAATGTGCAGCACATGAGAACATAACTGTTTATACAACTTAAACTGAAATCAACATAGAGCAAGAAGTTAGAACAGCAATCTAGTTAAAGAAATAGTTTTAAAACATACCTGTTGCGCCATTGGAGTTTCAATTGGATCCTTCAAATTCGAAAGTAGTTGGTATGAGTAAATATAGTGATGCAATAACAAAGGAGTATGGACCATAGCTACGGAATCTGACCTGAGAACAGTTGCTCTTCTGCTTTAAACGTGGAGTTTGGGTTAGCTGTGGTGGTCTTCATGCTTTGGGCACTGCAGTAGCTTTACAAACTGCTCGTGTGGGGGTACTCTGTGGTGAACATGGTGCTTTGTCAACTATAAGTGGGTTACTATCCACTGGGGTTGCGGTTAGATGGGTTGTAGCTGGTTCTCTGCCCAACGGTGTAAGTGTGCAATCTGGAAGAGTCTCGATTATGTGTGGTGGGGCTAGTTTGTGGGCCAGTACAACCATGGTTCTATCTGCATCGATGGGTAGCACTGTCTTTTGTGAAGAATGGGTTTTTTGCTCCCTTAGATATTGCCATCACCCCCTCTGAGGGAGTCCTGGATTAGGGGGTCTTTGGACAGCCGGACTATATCCTTTGACCGGACTGTTAGACTATGAAGATTGAAGACTTCGTCTTGTGTCCGGATGGGACTCTACTTGGCGTGGAAGGCAAGCTAGGCAATACAGATATGTATATCTCCTCCTTTGTAACCGACCTTGTGTAACCCTAACCCTTTCCGGTGTCTATATAAACCGGAGGGTTTTAGTCCGTAGGACAACATACAATCATACCATAGGCTAGCTTCTAGGGTTTAGCCTCTCCGATCTCGTGGTAGATCAACTCTTGTAATACTCATATCATCAAGAATAAATCAAGCAGGACGTAGGGTTTTACCTCCATCAAGAGGGCCCGAACTAGGGTAAAACATCGTGTCCCCTACCTCCTGTTACCATCCGCCTTAGACGCACAGTTCGGGACACCCTACCCGAGATCCGCCGGTTTTGACACCGACATTGGTGCTTTCGTTGAGAGTTCCTCTGTGTCTTTGCTGTTAGGCTTGATGGCTCCTACGATCATCGATAGCGATGCAGTCCAGGGTGAGACTTTTCTCCCCGGACAGATCTTTGTGTTCGGCGGTTTCGCACTGCGGGCCAACTCGCTTGGCCATCTGGAGCAGATCGCAAGTTACGCCCCTGGCCACCAGGTCAGGTTTGGAAGCTTAAACTACACGACTGATATCCGCGGAGACTTGATCTTCGACGGATTTGAGCCTCTGCCTTGTGCGTCACGCGGTCACGATGAGTACGATTTAGCTCTACCATTAGACAGTGTTCAGGAGATCGCACCGGCAGCCGGTCCGACCCTTAATTCGAAGCCAGTAGCGCCGTCCATGGACGGGTGGATGGACCCCGCCATGGAGGCCTTACCCTCAGTGGTGATCGAGCCGAACGTCGACCTTACCGTGCACAAGAGCCGTGTTGTCAAACTGCCGGATCCTTCTCCGGCCACGGACTCCTGACCGCCTGCGCCCATTCCTAGCGAATCCGATTGGGCGCCGATCATGGAGTTTACCTCCGCGGATGTTTTTCAGCACTCGCCCTTTGGCGACATACTGAACTCATTAAGGTCTCTCTCCCTGTCAGGAGAGTCTTGGCCAAACTATGTCCAGCAGGATTGGGATGCGGATGACGAAGAAATTCGCTGCCCACCCACCACCCACTTAGTAGCCACTGTTGACGACTTAATCGACATGCTCGACTTCGACTCCGAAGACATCGACGGTATGGACGACGATGCGGGAGACGAAGAGGAACCACTGCCCACAGGGCACTGGACAGCCACCTCATCATACGATATATACATGGTGGACACACCCAAAGAAGGCAATGGCGACGAGACAGCGGAGGATGACCCCTCCAAGAAGCAACCCAAGCGCCGACGTCAGCGGCACCGCTCTAAGTCCCGCCAAAGCAAAAGTGATGATACCGGCACAGGAGATAATAACACTCCGGATAGTGCCGAAGATGGCAACAATCCCCTCCAGCATGATCTAGGACAGGAGGATGGAGAGGCCAGCCCTCCAGAGAGAGCGATAGATGGAGAGACGGAGGATGATAATTACATGCCCCCCTCTGAAGATGAGGCAAGCCTCGACGATGACGAATTCGTCGTGCCAGAGGATCCCGTCGAACAAGAGCGCTTCAAGCACTGGCTTATAGCCACGGCAAATAGCCATAAGAAAAAGCAGTAGCGGCTTCAAGCTGATCAAGATCTGCTAGCTGACAGATGGACTGAAGTCCTTGCGGCCGAGGAATATAAACTCGAATGCCCCTCCAAGAGTTACCCAAAATGCATGTTGCTACCCCGACTGGAGGAAGAAGCGTATGACGCGGCTGATCGGCCACCTCGTGGCCGCGATAGAGAGCCATTCCAGCCAAAAGCTCAGCCTGCACCCCGACGCCATTCAAATAAAAAGGCATGGGGAAATACGTGAGACCGGCAAGACGTATTGGAGGACAAAGAAAAACATGCAAGATCGATCTAAGGATCACGAGGGCGCGCCACTACACGAGACGATAACCATCATGCCGGACACAGCAAAAGTAAATCCGGCCGGGCCGAACACAACAGACAAAACTCATTCGAGCTGCGTCGTGATATAGCCCAGTACAGAGGCGCCGCGCACCCGTTATGCTTCACAGATGAAGTAATGGATCATCAAATCCCTGAGGGTTTCAAACCCGTGAATATCGAATCATATGATGGTACGACAGATCCCGCGGTATGGATCGAGGACTATCTCCTTCATATCCACATGGCCCGTGGTGACGATCTACACGCCATCAAATACCTCCCACTCAAGCTTTAAGGACCAGCCCGGCATTGGCTGAACAACTTGCCAGCAGAATCCATAGGTTGTTGGGAGGACCTGGAAGCTGCATTCCTCGACAACTTCCAGGGCACCTATGTGTGACCACCAGATGCCGATGACTTGAGCCGCATAATTCAACAGCCAGAGGAATCGGCCAGGCAATTCTGGACATGGTTCCTAACTAAGAAAAATCAAATCGTCGATTGTCCGAATGTAGAGGCCCTAGCAGCTTTCAAGCATAACATCCGTGACGAGTGGCTCGCCCGGCACCTTGGACAGGAAAAGCCGAAATCTATGGCAGCCCTCACGACACTCATGACCCGCTTTTGCGTGGGAGAAGACAGCTGGCTAGCTCGTAGCAATAACATGTCAAAGAGCCCTGGTAATTCGGATACCAAGGACAGCAATGGCAGGTCACGTTGCAACAAACATAAGCGCCGCATTAACAGCGACAATACTGAGGATACAGCAGTCAATGCCGGATTCAAAGGCTCTAAACTCGGTCAGCGGAAAAAGCCATTCAAATGAAGCACCCCGGGCCCGTCCAGTTTGGGCCGCATACTCGATCGCTCATGTCAAATACACGGTACCCCGACAAGCCAGCCAACCACACCAACAGGGATTGTTGGGTGTTCAAGCAGGCCGGCAAATTAATTGCCGAAAACAAAGATAAGGGTCCGGATAGCGATGACGAGGAGGAGCCCCGGCAGCCGAATACTGGAGGACAGAAGAGGTTCCCCCCCACAAGTGCGGACGATGAACATGATATACGCAACCCACATCCCCAAGAGGGAGCGGAAGCGTGCGCTCAGGGACGTATATGCGCTAGAGCCAGTCGCCCCAAAGTTCAACCCATGGTCCTCCTGTCCGATCACCTTTGATCGCAGGGACCACCCCACTAGTATCCGTCATGGCGGATTCGCCGCACTAGTCCTAGACCCAATCATTGACGGATTTCACCTCACTCGAGTCCTTATGGATGGCGGCAGCAGCCTGAACCTGCTTTACCAGGACACAGTGCGCAAATTGGGTATAGACCCCTCAAGGATCAAACCCACAAAAATGACCTTTAAAGGCGTCATACCAGGTGTAGAGGCCCATTGAACAGGCTCAGTCACACTGGAAGTGGTCTTCGGATCCCCGGATAACTTCCGAAGCGAAGAGTTAATCTTCGATATAGTCCCGTTCCGTAGTGGTTATCATGCACTGCTCGGGGGAACCGCATTTGCAAGATTCAATGCGGTACCGCATTATGCATACCTCAAGCTCAAGATGCCAGGACCTCGGGGGGTCATCACAGTCAATGGAAACACAGAGCGCTCTCTCCGCACGGAGGAGCACACTGCGGCCCTCGCAGCAGAAGCACAAAGCAGCCTCTTAAGGCAATCCACTAGTTCGGCGATTAAGGACCCGGACAACTTCAAGCGCGCCCGAAGTAATCGGCAACTGGACCTCCTGGCATGTCCTGAGCTCGCATAGCAATGCGGCCCCCACCCCGGCCCCAGCCAAACAGCGAAATTCATGCCACACGTACATAATTACGCATTAAAAATACCATGGGCACAGGTGAGGAGGGGGGCACAACTACGGCACGCCCCAAGACGCGGCTTAAACCACACTAGGGGGTTCCCTCTTTGTTATTTTTCTCTCTTTCAGGACATTAATCTCTGGAAACCCTGTCCGGCAGCATGATTGCCGAACACATGATGCAGCAACCAAGGAGGCAGAAAGCAACATCACACCACGGAACTCCCAGGTGGATTACGATCACGAGTGAAATACTTGCTTTAATATTATTCCTCAGCTTGCCCTTGGAGGGGACATAGTCCTACTTTTTGCTTATTGCACCGCATGTATCATTCTGCTTTAACGCACCTTTTTGAATAAACAATGCATAGCATTAAGACTACTATTGCATATATATATATATATATGTTCATTCATGACATCCAGCACCCGTACACCCTGGTACGGCCAATACGCTAGGGGCTTAAGCATACCCCATAATACGGCGTGAGAAGTCCGAAAACTTTCACATGTGCGGCACCCTAAACTTATAGAATTATATGCATCAGCTCTGAATCATGTCTTTGGTCAATAGTTGGGTTTGCCCGGCTCCCATGTTTTGGTACCTTACGTTCCGCTATATCGGCTAAGGTAGGACTGGGAGAACTACTGCGATTGTGCCCCGGTTTAGCTGGGCTAAGCACCTCAGTAGAGAAAGCTAAAACTGACTGTCATGATAAGGCGAGAGACTGGTTGCTGTTCGAGAGGTTTTCGAGTCCCTAAAGACTTATGCCGCTTAGAGCGAGGAGTCGGCCCTGTCCGGCTTAAGGTGTGTATCGTGCCCCGAATTCGGCCATCCGAATACTAGGGGCTTCACCGAAATTTAAAATTATAGAATTCTATGGCTAAGTGAGAGTGATAACGCATTATAGTCCGATTGCCTTGTTCGTTGTGCTGAGAACCTCCCTCGAAGGACCAACAATGGGAACAAGAGTGCTCAGGTTTATCCCGAACACCCCAGCACTCGTGGCATGGGGGCAGAAGCCGACGACTAGCCATCTCTCAGATTTGATAAACAGCCAAACAGAAGGTAATATTTTAAATTCAAACAAGCATTGCATAGCGCATATGAACAAGTTTTCATAACTACAGGATTACATGAGCGAGTTTACTCAAATATTATATCTTTCGCACACTTGTCCGCTACGAGACGGGCACCCTTCAGGACACCCTCATAGTACATCTCGGGGTGGCGATGCTCCTTGCCCGCCAGCGGCCCTTCCTTAATCAGCTTCACGGCATCCAGCTTGGCCCATTGCACCTTCACACGGGCGAAAGCCCGGCGTGCACCTTCGATGCAGACGGACCGCTTGATGACTTCCAGCAGTGGGCAGGCATCCACAAGCCGCCTCACCAGGCCGAAGTAGCTGTTGGGAAGGGCGTTGCCAGGCCACATCCGGACTATAAAGCCCTTCATGGCCTCTTCGGCCGCCTTGTGTAGCTCGACCAGATTCGGGTAAGTATACTGAGACCAGAACAACTTCTCTGTTGAGCTTCCCTTCTCGGCCTGGTAAAACTGTGCGGCATCCGACACGCTACGGGGCAAATCTGCGAACGCTCCTAGAGAGCTCCGGATTCGGGTAAGTAACAAGTAATTTACTTTCACATGCTTGCTCTGCATAAGGAATGCCTTACTTGCCGCTATTTTCTTCATCGCCTCAATCTCCTGGAGGGCTCTTTGGGCTTCAGCCTTGGCATTTTTCGCGCTTTCAAGGGCCGCAGCAAGCTCGGACTCTCGCGTCTTCGAGTCACGCTCCAACGCCTCATGCTTCGACATGAGAGCTTGGAGCTCTTGCTCCACCTCGCCCACCCGTGCCTCCTGCCTTTCCTGCTCGGTGCGCTCCTTGGCCGCTTTGTCTTCGGCCTCGGATAACGCTTGCTTCAGGGTCGCCACCTCGGTCGTGGCCCCTAGCTAATTTAGGATGATCCTGTCATTTTGCAATCGCGTCTTCTTTTATATATACATATCTATAGACAGGGTATTACTTACCCTTATTCTCCTCGAGCTGCCTCTTGGCAAGGCCGAGCTCTTTCTTGGACCCCTCAAGGTCCTGCTTCAATGCGGCAACCTCCGCAGTCTGTGCGGCAGAGGCCAGCAACGAAGCCTGCATACGCATATAGACATACTCATGTTAGACTCCTGCGATATTGTTTGATCCTCTATTCGGCTTTTCTTTTTTGAACACCGAACAGAGCATCAGGGGCTACTGTCTATGCGGTAATATTTTTCCTATATTTTAAATACTTACCTCAAGGCCTATTAGAAGGCTGGCACAGGCTTCAGTCAGTCCGCTCTTAGCGGACTGAACCTTCTTGATCACCGCACTCATAATAGTGTGGTGCTCTTCGTCAATGGAAGCGCTCCCAGTAGATTGTCCGGTGCCTCTGGATGGGTAGAGGTCACCGGCACATGCGTCTTGCCCCTCTTGGAAGGAGGCCGACTGCCAAAGTCCGGAACCACTAGAGGTTCTGGCGCGGTGTTCTGCTGAGGGCCGAACTCGAAGCCCTCAGGGGCTTTGCTCCCCCTGCTCCCGGAGTCCGGAAGGTCACTCTGAGGCGCCTCCGGGACTGTCTCCCCTCGACCCAGTGCCTCTTGAGACAAAACCTCGGCGTTGTCCATAGGTCAAGGGGAGGTGCCGGTCGGAAGTGGATCGCTATCCAAATCCGACGAACCTAGGGAGCCATCCGACGAGGATATGTCGATACGGGTTCGGGGCGGTCTGCACAATCATAATTCGGCGTTAGGAGAAGCAGTGCGACAAAGGAATGCTATGAGTTACTCTGGTATCCGGATACTTACGACTTCGCCAGGGGCTTGGCCCTGAGCAGCCAATCGTCTTCGCCTTCGGCGGCGGTGGTGGAGTAGTCCGGAAGGAGAGTCCTTCCCTTCTTGGACCCTTCAACCCCCATAGTAGGGGCGTCCTTCCTTTTCTTGTCTCCCCCGACTGGAGGGGGAACATCTTCATCTTCATCCTCGTCTTCGGGGGAGGAGTGCGTCGCGGATGAGTCCGATAACACCTGGCGCCGGGAGCTCTTTCGGGTTCCCTTGGCCTTCTTGGTCTTCTCTGGCACCTTGTAAGGAGCCGGAGTCAGCATCTCCGTCAGGAGGGCGTCCGCAGTGTCTTCGGGCAGAGGGGCCGGACAGTTAATTTGCCCCGACGTCTCCACCCAGTCCTGTCAAAGGAATGGAGATCAGACCCTGCACATGGTTAAGCTAGGGGAAATAAATATCCTACCGGATGTATAGAACTCACCGAATGCGCTCGACGCTTCGCGCTTAGCCCGCGGTCCTCAGTGAGAGAGGGAGGGACCTCGGTGCCCTTGAACAGCACCTTCCAGACGTCCTTGTGCGTCGTGTCGAAGAGCTCACTCAGAGTCTGGTGCTGGGCCGGGTCGAACTCCCACAAGTTGAAGTCCCGTTGTTGGCACGGGAGGATCCGGCGGATGAGCATGACCTAGACTATGTTGACAAGCTTGAGCTTCTTGCTTGTCATGTTCAGGATACATTTCTGGAGTCCGTCCAGCTCCATCGATGAACCCCATGACAAGGCCTTCTCTTTTCAGGAAGTGGGCCGTGTAGGGAATCCGGATCGAAACTCGGGGGCAGCCACCCATTTGGTGTCGCACTGCTCGGTGATGTAGAACCACGCCGATTGCCACCCCTTTATGGTCTCCACAAAGGAGCCTTCTAGCCATATAACGTTGGGCATCTTGCCCACCATGGCTCCGCCGCATTCTGCTTGTTGGTCGCCCACCACCTTCGACTTGATATTGAAGGTCTTTAGCCATAGGCCAAAGTGGGGGCGGATGCGGAGGAAAGCCTCACAGACAACGATGAACACTGAAATGTTGAGGATGAAGTTCGGGGACAGATCATGGAAGTCCAGCCCGTAGTAGAACATGAGACCATAGACGAATGGATGAAGGGGAAACCCCAGTCCACGGAGGAAGTGGTGGAGGAAAACTACCCTCTCATGAAGTTCCGGGGTAGGAACGATCTGCCCCGTAGCGGGCAGCCGATGCGCGATATTCGTGGCCAAGTATCCGGCTCCGCGCAGCTTCTTGATGTGTCCCTCCGTAATGGAGGAAGCCATCCATTTTCCTCCCACTCCGGACATGATTGGAGAAGGTTGATGGGAAGGATGTGGGCTTGGGCGTTGGAGCTCCAGTGCGCAAGAGAGGATGAGCAAGGAGGAAGAAGCGTGGGTAGAAAAAAGTTAAACCTTGTCCCTTTATAAGGGTGGCTGAAACTATGCGCCCCCACTAGCCTGGTAAAACTCGCTTATCCCCTGAGGGAGTCCTGGATTAGGGGGTGTCCGGATAGCCGGACTATACCTTCGGCCGGACTCCTGGACTATGAAGATACAAGATTGAAGACTTCGTCCCGTGTCCGGAAGGGACTTTCCTTGGCGTGGAAGGCAAGCTTGGCGATACGGATATGTAGATCTCCTACCATTGTAACCGACTCTGTGTAACCCTAGCCCTCTCCGGTGTCTATATAAACCGGAGGGTTTTAGTCCGTAGAGACAACAATCATACCATAGGCTAGCTTCTAGGGTTTAGCCTCTCTGATCTCGTGGTAGATCTACTCTTGTACTACCCATATCATCAATATTAATCAAGAAGGACGTAGGGTTTTACCTCCATCGAGAGGGCCCGAACCTGGGTAAAAACATCGTGCCCCTCGTCTCCTGTTACTATCCACCTAGACGCACAGTTCGGGACCCCCTACCCGGGATCTGCCGGTTTTGACACCGACATTGGTGCTTTCGTTGAGAGTTCCTCTGTGTCGTCGCCATCAGGAAGGATGCCTCATCCCGTCTTTAAAGACGGCACCGTTGCTAAGGGAGCTTTGGCTGTCGGCCAAACTCTCAGGCTAGGTGGTTTCCTTATGACCGCCCGTTCGGCTGCTGCGCCGACGATGACCTCTCGGGTCATCGAAAGCAATCTTCACGTCAGCTCGGAATTCGCCGAGCAGCTAGATCCAATGGAGCTCTCTTCCCTAAATGAGCTCTTGGATCGCTTCTCCGCCCTGGGAGTCGCTACAGATTACGAGCAGATTGGGCCTAAACCCGATCTGAGAGAGATTAACTCTCCCCAGGTCACCCATCACGTTGCCGTGGTAGAGGGACAGTGTGGCGACCCTTCATCTATCTTAAGGACTAGCTATGTCCGGATTCCCGATCCCTCCAAGCCGAATACCCGCGGAGGGGAGGACATCACTCAAGACCTGAACTTAAAGTCAGGCAACGGGCTAGATTCATTGGACAGCATCCAAGAATCCAAACTTCCGAGTTCGGAAACTCCTTGGCCCCTGGGTCTCGGATTGGGTGAGGTTTCGGATTTGATTCCACCCATCCAACCGTACATAAGCGATCTATCCCAAATTAGGCAAGAGCCCGAAGAAACAGTACATCATTACTGGGCCAGATTCCTCCTGGTTATGAACAGGATAAAGGACTGCCACGAGGAAGACGCAATTTCATTCTTCTGCAATAATTGCACGGACAAGGGAATCCTCAACGCCATAAGTCGCCGTGATATTACACGCTTCACTGACTTGGCGTCCATAGTACGAAAGTACTGTGCGATGGAAAGCGCCTGGAAAACTAAAATAAAATTTTGGGTCAATCCGGCCCTGAATACAAACCCAGTCCGAAATAAAAGGGTGCATCATCACCAGACACCCGGGTTCAATACCAAAAAGCAAAAGCCCTCTAGAGGGCACGGAACCGTACTGGAAGGATGGCTTAATGGACCCTGTAAAATTCACAGTGCAGAGGGCGCCACACCAACTCACAGCCTTAGAGCATGTTGGATACTCCAGCAGGTGGCAAAAATTGGTGAAGATCTTCTAATTCCAGAAGCCACAAAAAGCCACCCCAGAGACACCAGTACGGTATTAATAGTCTTCGAGACTTTCGCATCAAATAATATGCGAAAAAGAACACTCTGCAGCCTTGCCGAAGTCTACCAAGTAGCAACAATAAACCCGTGGAGTGACACGGCTATTACTTTTAACGCCAGTGATGAACCTAAATTCCGAACAGCCCGAGCACCAGCCGCATTGGTCCTCAGTCCAATAGTGGACGGCTTTCATCTTACCAAGGTACTCATGGATGGCGGCAGCGGATTGAACCTCATTTATGAGGAAACCCTTCAAAAATGGAAATATACTGGAACCGCATTGAGCGAAGTAGCACAACCTTTAGAGGAATAATCCCCAGTTGGGAAGCGCGCTGTACAGGAAAAATTACACTAGATGTGGTGTTCGGCACGCCGGATAATTACAGGTCCGAAGAGGTCATGTTCCAAGTGGCCCCGTTCAGTAGCGGATATCACGCTCTGCTAGGGCGGGAAGCGTTTACAATCTTCCAAGCAATACCCCATTACGGGTACATGAAGCTCAAGATGCCCGGGCCTAACGGAATCATCACTCTTGCTAGTGATCCGGACATAGCACTCCACGCCGAAAACAAGACAGCCGCACTGGCCCTCGAGGCGCTATCCGAAGCCCTAGCTACTGAGGAACTGACTGCGCTGCGCTCCACGGTGAATAGGGACGATGTGATACTCGACAAAAGATCCAAGTCCACCTCCTTTAAACCGGCAGATGAAATAGTCAAATTCCAGATCCATCCAACGGACCCCAATAAAACAGCTTCCATCGGGGCACAGTTAAACCCTGATGTAGACGCCGCACTGCGAGAGTTCCTATGAGAGAACTGGGACATTTTCGCCTGGCACCCTTTAGACATGCCAGGAATCCCACGCAGGCTGGCCGAACACAGCTTAAATATCCTAAAAGGATTCAGGCCAGTCAAACAGGCTCTTCGACGTTTTTCCGAACGTAAGAGACAGGCCATGGGAGAGGAACTAACCAAGCTATTGGAGGCCGGATTCATCAAAGATATAAAACACCCGGACTGGCTAGCAAACCTGGTGATGGTACCAAAGAAGGACAAATCCTGGCGCCTGTGCGTTGATTTTAACGACCTTAACAAGGCTTGCCCAAATGATCCCTTCCCTCTCCCCCGCATCGATCAAATTATCGACGCTACCGCAGGACACGATTCGTTGTGTTTCCTCGACACATACTCCGGCTACCATCAAATAAAGATGGCAGAGTCAGACCAAGCCGCAACGGCATTCATCACACCATACGGCCCATTCTGCTTCAACACAATGCCCTTCGGGCTCAAAAACGCCGGCGCAACATATCAGCGCATGATTCAGACATGTCTGGCAAACCAGATCGCCAAAATAGTGGAGGCATACGTAGATGATGTGGTCGTTAAAACAAGACATGTCGAACCTCTAGTAGACAACTTGAGGCTAACATTCGATAACCTCCGAACATACGACATCAAGCTCAACCCGGAAAAATGCGTTTTCGGTGTTCCAGCCGGAAAGCTCTTGGGCTTCATTGTATCCGGTAGAGGAATTGAAGCGAATCCAGCCAAGATCCGAGCTCTGTCACAATTGGATATCCCGAAGGACCTCAAACAAATACAAAAATTAACCGGATGCGCGGCGGCTCTAAGCCGCTTTATCTCCCTCTTGGGAGAAAAGGACCTACCCCTTTACCGCCTCCTTCGGCGCACCGAACACTTCGAGTGGACGGATGTAGCCATGGCCGGACTCGAAGAAATAAAAGCCATCTTGGCAACAAACCCAGTCCTGGTCGCGCCAAACATTGGCGAACCAATGCTATTATACATTGCCGTCATCGCCCCATGGACAGAACCATTCCTCGCCTACCTTACTAGGCGGGAACTCCCCGAGGACCAAAATGAGGCACGCTGCATAGTGCGGCGATCTAAAGCCTATAAAGTCCATGAGGGAGAGCTTTATAAGAAAAGCACTACCGGAGTCCTTCAAAGGTGCATCTCCGAAGAGGAAGGGCGGAACCTCCTGGCTGAAATTCATGTTAGACTTGGCGGTCATCACGCTGCAGCTCGGTCCCTTGTAGGCAAGGCCTTCCGTACAGGCTTTTATTGGCCGACGGCCCGGGAAGACGCCCGGACTTAGTCCAACGATGCGTCGGTTGCCTGCTTTTTGCAAACCAAAGCCATATGCCACCCACCGCCCTCCAAACTATCCCCATCACTTGGCCCTTCGCGGTCTGGGGGCTTGACATGGTTGGACCCCTTAAAGGCGGAACCCACAAGAAAAAATACTTACTGGTCATAGTGGATAAGTTCACCAAATGGATAGAAGCCAAGCTTGTTAAGACGGCCGAATCCGGACCGGTGATAGACTTTATATCCGGGGTTGTACACCGTTACAGCGTCCCCCACAGCATCATCACTAATAACGGCACAAACTTTACGGCCGACGAGGTAAAACTCTGGTGCAAAAACATGGGCATCAAGCTCGATTATGCTTCCGTCTATCACCCACAAACCAACGGCCAGGTCGAACGTGCAAATGGTCTTATCATGAGCGGCATCAAACCCAGACTAGTGCGGTCCCTTAAGAAATCTAATACGCACTAGGTAGAGGAGCTCGACTCCGTACTCTGGGGGCTGCGGACCACGCCGAATCGCACCACCGGATACACACCATTCTTCATGGTGTATGGCGCAGAGGCAGTTTTGCCCTCCGACACAATTCATGACTCACCTCGAGTGCGCATGTACGAAGAAAGAGAAGCCGAGCTCAATCGGCAGGACAATTTGGACGCCTTGGAAGAAGAGCTTGACGTGGCAAAAGGCCGTTCCGCATTCTATCAATAGCAGGCTCGAAGATACCAAAGCAGAGAAGTACGGGCCCAAAATTACAACGTTGGCGAATTAGTTCTACGCCTGCCGGACAAGAAAAAGGACAAACTCAAGCCCAAGTGGGAAGGTCCCTTCATAATTGACCAAGTCCTGAATGGTGGAGCGTACCGCCTGCGAGATGCATCAAATAACCGACTCGAGCCGAACCCATGGAACGCAGCCCGTCTCCGAAGATTCTATGCCTAGCGTCGGACTCTGTGCTCGTCTCCTTCCTCTGTCCATTTTTTATATACTTTTTGTCTTACATTTCTCTCCTTCTCCCCTCTCTCTCTCTCTTATAGCCTTTAAAGGCTCATAAAGTGACGCGCTATCCGCTCTCATTAAACCTGGGGGCTTCTTTAAACAGAAGCTTATTTATACGGGCTTCATGCCCAACACATGTGTCACACTTCCGCATGTACCTTTTATTCACCATTATATGCATCGATATGACTTAAGTTTTGGCCAAGCTGGGTTGCCTGGCTCCGGTGCTTACCCCTACGTTCCCGATTGTTCGGCTAGGTGGTAAAGGGAGCACCTCTGCGATTCTTACTGCCGGGTCAGCCGGATGGGTACCTCAGACTGGGTGAAGCCGAAAGCTAGCATTCTTAAGGGAATATTCGGTTGGTGAACTAAAGATGATCTTTTTTCACTTATTTATCTATACGCCCCCAGATGTGTTTCCTGCGTCTCTTTTCGCAGAATGGACATGCACTTTAGCGCATGCCTCCCAGGGAAAGGAACCCCTAACGGAACTATTCTCCCTGGAAGATGTTTCTTACTAACCATGTAATATAACATAACTAGTTAGGCACTTGTCTGTTCAAGCACTAATGACCCCTACGCCTGGTCTCCATGCATACCCCGGTTCTTATATAACCGCGAGGGTATTCGGACACACTCCGGACCGTCAGGTCCCGAGGTTGAAGCGAAAAGGTCGGCCATGACAAACGATCTACAATCTGGCTAGAAGGCATTACACATGTCAATTAAAATTACATAGTCAATCTGACTGATTGTATTCCTCTTCAATACCATCTAACAGGCTGTCTAGCTTACAGTCCTGTTGGGAATACTTTGTGGCTAATTCTACTTGGCCGTATACTAAGCTCACAGGGATCTCCTTCCCATCGGGCCCCACGGGTCCGACCTCGGCCATGCGGTTTGGGTCAGCCTTCGTGTACCGCGTCTTCACCATGGCCCAGGCCTCCCTGGCGCCTTGATGGCAGGCCGACATCTTCCACAATCGGAAGCGCCGCCGCGCTCCCTTCAGCTTCTCTACAAGCTCTCCAAGGCCTTTGGGCATGGAGACGGATGGCCACAAGGCCTGGGCGACGCCTTGCATCACCTGCCGAGCTCGCTCGTGCAGTTGTGAGAGCTCGGGAAGAAGGTCACCCGTAGAACCAGGCATTTCCTCTGCAGGACGACCTGTTAGCATACCTACAGACATTACTCTGTTAGTCGACTTCCTCGCTGAACTCTTTTTTCAAAGTTCGTTTAAGCACTTACTAAATATGCCGCGTCGAAGACGCTGATTCTCCTTAACGGAGTCCAACAGCTGGGCACGAACATCCTTCAGTTCAATGCCCATCTTGGTGTTGGCATCTTGGAGATCGTTCTACTCCCGCCTCACCTTTGTCAGCACACTCTCACTAGCCTTCAGCTGGCGTAGGAGTTGTTGCTTTTCCGGATTTAATCCGGCGCCATCTGCAATTTCATTTGTCAGGTTTGCACCCATGCCGCACTTCGCAAAATACTTATCTTTCGAAGCGTATATTACCAGAGGGAGTCTCCTTGGGCTCCCCTGCCACGGCTAGTGCGGCCTCAAGTTGGGTTTTGCACTCTTCCAGCTCCTGGGACAGTAGGGTATTCTTTTCTGTAAGAACCTACATAACAAATGATCCTTAAATCATTTATTCTAACTGTTTCAAGTCTCGGGGGCTACTGGTATATATAATTACCAAAATTTTCTTACCCGTATGTCTTTTACATACTGCTCCGTGGCTCTGTCTAGACCATTTTGAGCAGCATGGAGGTACGCATCTCCCGAATTGAAGGCATCCAATGCCTCTTGGGAGAAACAAGCGTTGCGAAGAACTATCCAGCGACGCCTGTGGTTCATGGCACTCTCCACCTCGGAATTGGTGGCAGACAGCCTGTCTGCATCCTCTGTCGGAGGAGCGTCCGGTGCGCGCCTTGTGTTCGCCTTCGCTTCCGGACCGGGCTTTGGAGCCTGGCTGGTGGAGGCGCGATTGGCAACCCCTCCGGATATAGTCCGGCGAGGTCTCTTCATCCTGAAGAGAGCACGAGCGTTAATATGCCTTGAAGGAATAACACCTGGGAATAAGATGGCGCGCTATACCTTTGTGTCGGTGTCTCAGTCTGGACCGCACTTCTTTTCAGCCCGCGGGGCCTTGCCACCCCTCGTTGGCTAGTCGCCGCAGGCTCGGCCTCCCATCTCAAGGACCTCCCCTGCAAAACACGGTTGTCATACGGCAATCGAAAACACGCGAGGATAGATCCCTTTTCAAAGTGCTGGGACTTCGGTCTCAGTGACCTGTGAGGCTGGGAGTAGCCCTGGGTAATCGGCCGTAATGGCCACCAAGGCGTTGTCCTTGCTCAATTGATGAAACACCCCATCAATCAGCTCCACAGATAAGTCCGGATCCTCTTGAGAGGCCGGGTCAAGGGACCGTCCCGGATCCTCGGGTTGTGGAGGAGGGTTGTTTATTTCTTTAACAGCCTGGCGCAGTTCTTGCGTTGAAGTCGTTAGACTGAATATTTAACAATGGGAATATAAAACGGATGGGCAAGTAAAAGTGTCCACTTACCCAACTTGGGGGATTGTACATAGAAAATCCACCCTGTGGGTTGACGCGGAGAAATTCCTCCTCTTCTCCCTTGTACAAAGCGGACAAGATCTTTATTAGAGCGGCAGCTGAATCCGGCCCCTTATGGCCGTGGCGGGTGGCGTCGTCCTCCCTGTTGAAGTCCCACATGGGGTGGCCTCTATACTAGAGCAGCTGCACCCCTCGCATGATGCATGCGGCCATGACCCCGATCATGGTCAGTCCGGAATGAGCTAACAATCTTATCCGGCCCATCAGGTAAAGAACGTCCTTGTTGCTTTCCCTCTGAGGGCTCCGTGGATGCCAGCTTAGGCGCTTCTTTAGGGGAGCACTGTCGAACTCAGGGAGGCCGATCCGGACAGGATCCGGCAGCAGGACGTCCTCTATATAAAACCATTCCGAAGGCCAGTCCTCGGACGCACTACTGGAATCAGCTACTTTGCCATCTGCCAGTTCTTTGCCGTCCGCTAGCAGATGGCAAAGAAGCTCTTTGCCATCAGCTTCCAAAAAGCAGACGGCAAAGAACTGGCTGATGGCAAAGACCAAATTTGCCATCAGCCAGTTCTTTCCCGTCCGCTAGCGGACGGCAAAGAGGGAGGGGCCCCACTGACGAGCTGTAAAAAAAACCTAATGGCCCCCCTCTTTGCCGTCCGCTAGCGGACGGCAAAGAGCAAGAAGGCGGACGGCAAAGGGTGGCGGACGGCAAAGAGGGAGGGCCCCACGTAACGTTAACGGCCGCGCCCCACACCCCCCCTCTCTTTCTCTTTCTCTCCCACCTCTCGCCACCGCCCCGACGCACCACCCCGCCGCCGCCCCAGCGCCCCCCGCCCTGTCGCCCCACCACCCCGCCGCCGCCCCGGCGCCCCCCCGCCCCGCCGCCCCCGCCGCCCTGCCGTCTGGGCGCCGCCACGCCCCGGCACCTCCGCGCCCCGCCGCCCCGGCCGGGCCCGGCGCCGCCGCCCCAGGCCGCCCCGCCCCCTCCTCCGCCGCCCCGCCCCGCTCCTCCGCCACCCCAGGCCGCACCGCCCCCCTCCTCCACCCAGGTGAGTCTCTGCTTCCTTTTTTTCCTTTTTTCTGTTTTTTTAGTTTTAGGTTTATGTTTAGTTTAGATTTAGTTTTAGTTTTAGGATTAGTTTTAGGTTTATAGGTTTAGTTTTAGTTTAGTTTTAGGTTTAGATTTAGTTTTTACTTTTTCTGTTTTTTTAGTTTTAGGTTTAGGTTTAGTTTAGTTTTAGGAAAGAAGAAGAAGAGAAAAAGAGGAGAGGAGAAGAAGAAGAGGAGGAGGAGGAGAAGAAAAAAGAAGAAGAGGAAGAAGAAGAAGAAGAAGAAGAAAAAAGAGGAGAGGAGGAGAAGAAGAAGAGGAAAAAGGAAAGGAGGAAGAAGAAGAAGAAGGAAAAAAAGGAAGAAAAGGAAGAAGAGGAAGAAGAAGAAAAGGAAAAAACCCGACCCGACACGGTACCCAGACCCCGACCAGGCACCCCGACACGACACCCCGACCCCGAGACCCCGACCCCGAGACCCCGACCCCGAGACCCCGACCCCGACACCCCGACCCCGACCCCGACCCCGACCCCGACACCCCGACCCCGACCCCGACACCCCGACCCCCCGAGCCTGACCCGACACCCCGACCCCGACCCCGACACCCCGACCCCCCGAGCCTGACCCGACACCCCGACCCCGAGCCTGACCCGACACCCTGACCCCGACACCACACCCCGACCCCGAAACAACACCCCGACACCGACACGGCACTGCCCCGACATCGACACGACACCCCGACCCCCTGACCCCGAAACAGCACCCCGACCCCGACACGGCACCCCGACCACCGACACCTCCCGAAAAGGTGTTCTTTGGCCTTCCAGAGGCCAACGGGGTCATATATTTGTGAATTATTAGTTAGGTCATATATTTTTCGATTTTGTTATGAAAAACATCATATATAATTATGTTGATCGTGTAGTTTTAAATGTGCAGTTGTTTCATCGCTACGAGGTTTGGTGTTCGACGACCTCGCCGTGCGTTTGACGAGCTCTGCCCCTTCGTTCGTGGGTGAGCACAAATGACAAGTCCTCCTCCCCCATTAATTATTTGATCTATTCCGATGAAACTTGATAGCTAGCTATATATGTGTCTTGAATCATCAGTATGCGTAACCAATATGTGTCTCCTGTTCGAAAGCGTCATAGTTATAAATATGCATGCATTTGCATATTTATAACCTTGATTCTTTCGAATTGTCCAACGCTATCCATGGACAGCCCGAGTATGTGTAGATTGGGTTCGTTTTCCCATATGCTTTGCTCCGGATCCGAGGCATATATTTTGTCAGTGCCTCCCCTGTTGTTCTCCGGGTACACATCCTCTCTGTTTATTGCAGAGATGTGTATCAGGAGAACAGTGGGGAGGTGCTGTCGAAATTTTGCGTCGGATCCGGAGCATAGCATGGGAAAATGAACCCAATCTACACATACACGGGTGGGATTAGGACCTATCATTACCTATTAGAGTGTAGATTGCATGGACGTAATAAAATTGACAAAGTAGATCAACTGATGAATATATACATGGTGAATTACATATATAATTTTTGTGTGTCCAGTAGCTCTGAAAGTCAAGATGAGTGACCGTGCTTGGATGTATACCGGTCACACTGGTCAGAACAAATGGAGCGCTGAATGGTTCACAAAAACTAAGGGGTTTGTGCAAGCCGCATTTGCAAATGGCCAAAAGAAAACCTGGTGCCCCTGTTTCCGGTGCGGCAATTGGGAAAAGAAGACAGAGGCTGAAATGGGCAAACACCTGCAGAAGAGTGGTTTTACGCCCGATTATACGGTGTGGACATTTCATGGTGAGTCTGCCCAACGTGACCGAGCTGAGGTGGGTCGCCGTCGCACCGACGAGCATGGTACCGGGATGGAAAACATGGTGCAAGGCTATGATGATGCTCGGGATTCGGACGAGGAGATGGAGGAATCTGCAAAGGCCTTCAATGAAATGTTGGAGTCTTCGAAACGTCCGCTCCACGAGCACACTGAGCTTTGTCAGTTGGATGCCATCTCACAAGTAATGGCTCTGAAGGCTCAGTTCAACTTGGGCAGAGAATGCTATGACGCAATTATGACAGTATTTGGACGCTTTCTACCCAAAGGCCATGTAATGCCTGCAAACCTGTATAGTCGGACAAAATCCTCCGTGCACTGAAGATGCCCTATGAGAAGATACATGCCTGTGAGAAAGGATGTGCCTTATTTAGGCTTGACTATGCGGACTTGAACTATTGTCCCATTTGCAAGTCTTCCAGGTATATTGTGGTAGACAACGGTATGGGTGAGAAGACACAGACCAAAATCCCCGTTAGTGTTCTTCGGTATATGCCAATCGTACCAAGACATCAACGTCTTTTCATGGTCGAAGAGACGGCAAGACAGATGACATGGCACAAAACAGGCAAAAGAACCGAACTAGATGTAGATGGGAATCTAATGATGGTACACACATCGGATGGTGTTGCGTGGAAAAAGTTTGATGAATTACATGCTGACAAAGCGGCAGATCCGAGGCATCCTCGAGTCGGCATCAGCACGGATGGGTTCAGTGTGTTTGGTATGACGGTAGCCCAATACAGTTGTTGGCTCGTATTTGTCTTTCCACTCAATCTCCCCCCCGGACAGATTATGCAAAGAAAGAACATTTTCCTGACGTTGATAATTCCAGGACCCAACTATCCGGGCAAAAATATGAATGTGTACATGCAGCCGCTTAAGGACGAATTGCAAGAAGCCTGGGATAATGGGTTCAAGACATACGACGCCTTTAGCAAACGGAACTTCATAATGCGTGTCTGGTACATGTACTCGACGCATGACTTGCCGGCGTATGCGCTATTCGTTGGCTGGTGTGTGCATGGAAGGTTCCCGTGCCCCACATGCAAGGGAGCTCTTGAGTTTCGTTGGCTTCAGGCCGGTCGCAAGTTTTCTTTCTTCGACATGCATAGACAGTTCCTGGATCCTCGCCATAAGTTCAGGAAAGACAAGAAGAACTTCATCAGGGGTAGAGTTGTCAAAAACTCTGCACCACCTGCATTGACAGGCCAACAGACCCTGGATCAGTTAAACGCTCTCGAGCCAGATCCACAACGTCCAGGGTACTTCAAGGGGTATAATACTAAGCACGCGTGGACTCACAAAACATGCTTATGGGATCTGCCTTACTTCAAAGACCTCCTTTGCCCACACAACATCGACGTGATGCACACTGAGAAGAATATCGCCGAGGCACTTTTTGGTACATTGTTCGGCATAGATGGGAAGTCAAAGGATAATACTAAGGCTCGAGTCGATCTGGAGGCGCTATGTGATAGGCCGTTACAAAACATGAAAGAACCGAAAGGAAAGCAGAACTGGACGAAGCCAAAGGCATGGTTCAATCTTGGAAGGCCAGCTATGAGGGAAATTCTCTTGTGGGTGCAACAGCAGTTGATGTTCCCCGATGGGTATGCAGCGAATCTAAAGAGGGGAGCGAATCTTGATAAACTGAAGATATTTGGTCTCAAGAGTCATGATTGGCACATATGGATTGAGCGGGTAATGCCGGTGATGTTGCGTGGCTTCATCCCTGAGGATGAATGGCTAGTACTGGCAGAACTCAGCTATTTCTTCCGTGTTCTTTGTGCGAAAGAACTATCGCCTGGCGTGCTAGAAGAAATGGAAGAGTTGGCACCGGAGTTGATCTGCAAGTTAGAGAAGATCTTTCCACCGGGCTTCTTTAATCCAATGCAGCATTTGATTTTGCATCTCCCAACCGAGGCAAGATTGGGGGGGCCCGTGCAAAATCGTTGGTGCTACCCAACTGAGAGGATGCAGAAGACGCTTCGAGAAAAATGTAAAAATAAACGTAGAATTGAAGCATCGATGGCTGAGGCATTCATCACAGAGGAGGCGGCAAACTTCGTAACAGCGCACTACGAAGACAAAAATCGTCATTTGCATAATCCGAAGCCTTGGTACAATGCTGACGAGCCTAAAAAGGGTGGATCCAACCTCAGCCTATTCAAAGGGAATCTCGCACCAGCTAGTGTTTCACATCCAGTATCTTTGGATAACGAAGAATGGCGGACCATTTCGTTGTATATCTTCAACAACCTGATAGAAGTGCGACCGTACATCGAGTAAGTTCTCGGTACATTGTTTTGCAACTTCTATTTCCTTCGAACTACTCTTATTCCTGGATATGTCATACAGTCGATACGTCGCCATATTCTCGTATGGAGCGGAGATCCAAAAGGATTCCGTCGAAGAGTATGAGCTTCTCGCAAAGCAAGGAGGTGGCTATCCCGGTTTCATCTCTTGGTTCAAACAAACGGTAATTTCTATTAGAAAATTTCATTTCATTCGCTAATTTGTGCATAATGCAACAATCCTTTCATATTAAACTTGTAGGCTAATTCAGAGTCTATGGACGCCGAATTGAGACAAGTCGCTAATGGTTTTGACTATAAGGTCCGTTCATTTGACAAGTACGACATCAATGGGTATCGCTTTCGTACCTATGGCGAAGAGCTATCTATGGCCAACCGAAAGTCTACAAATTGTTGTGTATCTGCTATCGGCGAAGGAGGTACCGAGTATTATGGGATAGTTGAAGCAATTTATGAACTTCTGTTCTATGGTGAAAACCCACCGAATGTCGTAGTCTTCAAATGTTATTGGTTTCAGCCGAAGGAGACTAGAAGGACTCATGAACATATAGGGCTAGTTGAAATCAACCAAAGCACTCATTTAGATGTTCCTGATGTCTATATTATGGCTCAATAGGCGACCCAAGTATTCTATCTACCGTGGGCCTGCCAAACTAATCCAAATCTGAAAGGTTGGGATGTCATTTATGAAGTGCCGCCACGTGCTAGACTTTCTCCCCCAAAGGAAGAGGATTATGAACCTCACATTAACCCAGACACATATGAAGGAGAATTCTTCCAAGAGACACATCTTTCCAAAAAGCGTTTCAAGAACCGCTATACTTCACCCCAAAACATTGAAGTAGACAGCGACAATGAATCCGACATCACCCCAGAGGAGGAACAAGAAGAGCCGGAACAAGAAGAGGTTACTGCTGCGGATGACCTGTCAATGCTTGGCCGATTACGTCAAGGTGGCCTTGCACATGTTGATGCCAATGAATCCTATGAGCCCATCATTGATTATAGTGATGATGATGATTATGCATTTATTGATGATATTGATCGAGATTATTAGTAGTGTCAGGCATTCAATTTTTTTATGTTGTACTTGATGATGATACACTTAAGTGATATACATATTATTATTCATGTCGGTACTTTTTTTATGTTGTACTAATTTCGTTTATTCTTTGTCATGGCAGGTGTTGAAAGATGGTGGGCGCTGGTCGGGAGCGCGTCGAGGCCCCTTCTTCGTCGGCGCGTGGTGCGAGGTCTTCCATTCCACACACACCTCTCCGCCGAGCATTGCTGGACAGTATGGCGACACTGCCAGGCCCTTCTTCGTCGACCGCGGTGCCCAGCAGGGGACGAGGTAAGAAGAAGAGAGGAGGTGGAGCACGTGGTCGCGGGAGAGGAGGTAGGGTGACTCTTACGGCACATTCCTCGCCACCGCCCCCAGCTGTTTCACCCGAGCACGTGACTGCTAGGGTGGACTCGTCTGAGGAGGCGGCTGCACGGACTCCGGTCCACGAGCCTCCGGTCCATGAGTCTTCGGCCCACGAGCCTCGGGTCGACGGGCCTTCGGCCCACGAGACTTGGGCCCACGAGACCTCGGAGGAGCACACGTCTGGATGGGGTACCTGGTCGGGTCAGCCTGAGCATGGCGGGGAGCCGAGTGGCCATGCTGATGATGGTGGGGAGCCGACTGATGAGGAGGGGGAGGAGGGGGGCAACGTCTACCAGCGTGGTGCTACACGGCTCCCGTCCGTGCCGGTGACCCGCAAGCAGAGGTGGTTGATTTTCCCTGATGGGGAGAGGTGCGTAAGTGCATTTAATATTTTTGTACCTTCTGCATTCACGTTTCTTCAAATAACTAATGCGTTGGCCTTGTCATGCTGCAGGGGTTGGGACCACCATCATAGTGTCCGCCGGCCCAACTCCGTCCTTGGAGTTCTTTGCCGGCAAAACTTCCCGGGGTTTGTCACGTTGCCTAGTGAGGGTCGGCTTCCAGAGCTTGGATTGAGCTGGGAGCACTACGTGGCTGCCCCGGCCCCGCCGGATGAGATTATCGACGGTGTCGTGTGCGACACGAGGGCAGACATGGTGATCAGAAAGTTCTGGGTAATTTCTCCTTTACACATTTAAAAATCTTCAACTAGCTAGTTATTAATTGTACTAATCAATATTGTCTCATTTGATTGCAGACATTCTACAGGTGTGAGGAGGGATACGAGGAGGACGCGGCACATGTTATCGAGAACGTCTGCAAGCGCCTACTCCAGAACTTACGGCACGAGGCTCGGGTGCAGGCTGTTCGAGACTACTACGCCTTGGGTGGTATCAAGAAGACCAAGCTGGCGTGCCGCGATAAGTTCCTGAGTAAGGAGCAGTACATGAAGGTAATTCTTAAGGCCTTCTCTACTTAAGTTCCTTCATTTAGTAATTCTTAGCCGTAGCGCTCAAGTTTCTATTTGCTAACTTAGGCGCCTCCGAGATGGTGTGCGGATCGGATGGATTGTTGGGAGGTGTTGGTCGATGAGTGGTGCTCAAAACAATGGCTAGCCCTCCACAACGAGGCCAAGGACAAATGTGCCCAAATGGAAGGTGTGCCACACCATCAAGGCAGCTCCAACTTATATCAGTTCGGGCGCAACTGGGTATGTGGTTTGCTTCATGATTCATGCAATTCATTCATCATGCTAGCTTGAGCCCTTTAATTACTAATTTTCATTGTTTCTCTCTTTCAGGCACGCTACAATAAGGCGGATAAGGTGCCAGAGGTGTACGACCTGTATGCCATGGCCCACACTGCCTCTTTCAAGAAAGTCAAGGCTTTCTCTCAGTCTGACCTCGATGATGCAAACAACTTCACCAACATCTCCTCCCACAACAAGCTCGTGAGATATAGAGATGAGGGGAAGGCGAGGAAAGGGGAGGACTTTAACCCGAGCCAGGGTCCCATTGATCCAGAGCTGGTGATGATATCTGGTGGCGGGAGGTCCCATGTCTCCATAGCCATTGGAGATGGACTTATCCGTTGTCCTATCACTCTCCCGGAGATCAAGGCGCGCCAGTCGAGCTCCGCTCCTGAGATAAGGCCTCGTGAACGGCCAGTGCAACTCGCCATCAAGGTTAATGATACGTACTCAGTTATCTTTCTCCATTACATTGTGTGCGCTTCCATCAATGATTACAAATGGTCATGTGAGTGGTGTTGCAGGCTGCTATACAGAGTGAGAGAGATAGAACGGAGAAACTTCTGGCGGAGGCGGCGGAGAGGCAACGGGAGTTGGAGGAGAGGACGACAAAGATGATGGAGGAGGAGAGGGCACAGAATGACATGCAGGCAAGGTCCATGTACGAGCTCCTTGTGGTAAGTTTCTTCTGCAGATTAGCCAAAACATTCATGTAGTGTTTGTCTCATTACTAACTAGTATGACTGAGTCGTCAAAACCAAATGTGCAGTCTGTGTGCGAGAAGACAGGTCAGACCGCTCCGCCGATGCCAGTGATTGCTCCTAGGACCACTGTGAGTTTTATTTGAATGGACATTACTTGCTAGTCTTAACATTTGAGTGTCATCATGCTAACAAGACATTGGAAATGATCTTTGGTGCAGCGTCACTCCAGACAAGCATCGCACGATCCTTCTCCAGCTACCGACACGAGCCACCCCGCTCCTACACCTCCTGGATCTTGGTAAGTTTATCTAGTGTTTTGCTTAACACATGCATAAAGACCTAGAATTAGCTTTATTTCCTCCAATGCATACCATAATGACCTAGACTTAGCTTCTTCTCCTCCAAAATGACTTAATAAGCTTACTGACCTCCAAAACCATCCATTTTACCTAAGTTAGCTCTAAAACGATCTGTACTTAGCTTACTTATGTCAAAAATTGCATAATTAGCTTAGTTAGCTCATAGACGATCCATTTTACCTAAGTTAGCTCTAAAATGACCCATTTTACCTAGGTTAGCTTATAAATGATCCAGTTCATCCAAGTTAGCTCAAAAATGACCCATTTTACCTAGATTAGCTCCTAAATGATCCATTTTACCTACGTTAGCTTTAAAATGACCCATTTCACCTAGGTTAACTCCAAAATGACCCATCTTACCTAGGTTATCTCATAAACGATCCATTTCAACTAATTTAGCTCATAAATGATCCATTTCACCAAGTTAGCTAAAAACGATCCATTTCACCTAAATTAGCTCTTAAATGATCCATTTCACCTAAGTTAGCTCAAAAAGATCCATTTCAACTAAATTAGCTCATAAATGATCCATTTCACCTAAGTTAGCTAAAAAAAGATCCATTTCAACTAAGTTAGCTCATAAATGATCCATTTCACCTAAGTTAGCTAAAAAACGATCCGTTTCACCTTAGTTACCTCAAAAACGATCCATTTGACCTTAGTTAGCTCATAAACGACCCATTTCAACTAAGTTAGCTCATAAATGATCCATTTCACCTTAGCTAGCTCATAAACGTCCCATTTCAACTTAGTTAGCTCATATATGATCCATTTCACGTAAGTTAGCTCATAAATGACATACTCTTCTTGTTCTATTCTTCTTCTTGTTCTACTCTTCTTGTTCTAGTCTTCTTCTTGTTCTACTCTTCTTCTTTTTCTACTCTTCTTGTTCTTTGCCGTCTGCCACCGATGGCAACAGGCTCTTTGCCGTCTGCCACGGACGGCAAAGAAGACACGTGGCATCCAGCTGTGCTTCCTGGGAGCTGACCCATTTGGTCAGTTTGCCTACAGTGGCAGACGGCAAAGACTTTGCCATCAGTGGCAGACGGCAAAGAACCTGCACTTTTCCATCAGTGGCAGACGGCAAAGAACCTGCCATGTAGTGACGTGTAGATGACATCATACGGCGGACGGCAAAGACACTAGAAATTTTGCCGTCAGTGGCGGACGGCAAAGGCCTGCAGTTAGCCACTTAACGGACTGACAGCGCAATTATTGTCGTCCGCTCTCTTTGCCGTCCGCCGCAGACGGCAAAGGGCCTTTGCCGTCAGCCGCCAGGAAGCAGACGGCAAAGTAGCTGTTTACCATAGCCTACTTTGCCGGAGCCTTTTGCCGTCCGCGGCTGACGGCAAAGGCCTTTGTCGTCCGCCGTTCATGCCTTTGCCGTCCGCCGTGGCAGACGGCAAAATAGCTGATTCCTGTAGTGACGCCTTCTTTGGGGTTCCGGATAGATATCCGGTCCCGGCGATGCGCCACACTTCGGCTCCACCCACTTGATATATTGACCCCTTCTGAGAACGGGGCACAAGGCAGAATAGCCTTTTCCATAGCGCGAAATGAGCCTCGCAGCCCAAAAACAGCTCGCAAAGGGCTACGAAGCCCGCGATATGCAATATGGAGGCAGGCGTGAGGTTGTGCAGCTGGAGGCCATAGAACTCCAGGAGCCCCGGAGAAACAGATGAATTAGAAATCCGAGCCCTCTTATTAAGTAAGGGACAAGCCATACCCGCTCTCCTTTGGAGGGATTGGGGCGCTCTCTACTTGCTCTCCGCCATTATAGGTGGCAAGTCCGGCTCGAACTGGGACCATATAGGCCGGGGGAGAAATCCCTTGGTCTGGAGCGTCACTAGCTCGCTGTGCGGGATGGAGCATCTCTCCCAATCTCCAGGCTGAGGGCTGGAAGGGCGAGAGGAGGAGCTGCGGCGACCGGCCATGATAGAATGGACCTCTGTCGGATACGCTCTGATGAATACTCGCGGAGGGGATAAGGTGTGGTTTGGATCTAAATCCTCGTCCCCTTAAATAGGCGGCTCATTCACGCGGCTAGGGGTGTAAATATAAAAACACCCTGACTTTTCGTATTCGTTTTACACGTGGAAGATGGCCATTATTGGGCGTAGAAGCCAAGGAGCACTCCATTTACAAGAAACCGAACATTATTCGACAGGTACACGGAATTTGGAGGAGAACCCGCCTTGCAATGCCGAAGACAATCTGTGCGCCAGACTCGTCGTCATTGAAGCCTGGTTCGGGGGCTACTGAGGGAGTCCTGGATTAGGGGGTGTCCGGATAGCCGGACTATACCTTCGGCCAGACTCCTGGACTATGAAGATACAAGATTGAAGACTTCGTCCCGTGTCCGGAAGGGACTTTCCTTGGCGTGGAAGGCAAGCTTGGCGATACGGATATGTAGATCTCCTACCATTGTAACCGACTCTGTGTAACCCTAGCCCTCTCCGGTGTCTATATAAACCGGAGGGTTTTAGTCCGTAGAGACAACAATCATACCATAGGCTAGCTTCTAGGGTTTAGCCTCTCTAATCTCGTGGTAGATCTACTCTTGTACTACCCATATCATCAATATTAATCAAGCAGGACGTAGGATTTTACCTCCATCGAGAGGGCCCGAACCTAGGTAAAGACATCGTGTCCCTCGTCTCCTGTTACCATCCGCCTAGACGCACAGTTCGGGACCCCCTACCCAAGATCCGCCGGTTTTGACACCGACATCCCCCAAGCGCCGTAATCGATGGCGTGGTTGGGTTACCCACGCCCGTATTGATGAGAATCCCGTAATAAGGGGGACACGATCTCTGCTTTGACAAGACGTGTCAAAAAACTTCTCGCGTTATGTGCAGGGCTAGTTAAAGGAAACGGTTCGAATAATCACCGGGCCATGGCTTAATGTCATGTTGCCAAAACAAGTTAGCAGATTAGATTTGTGGAAATATTATTCTCTCTACGGTGGTATGTGGAACTTATTTTGCAGGGTCGGACACTATCCTTGTATTCAAATTCTTCCATTGTGTATTCGGAGGAGGAACCCGCCTTGCAATGCCTAAGACAATACAGCGCGCCGGACTCATCATCATTGAAGCCTGGTTCAGGGGCTACTGAGGGAGTCCTAGATTAGGGGGTCTCCGGACAGCCAGACTATATCCTTTGTCCGGACTGTAGACTATGAAGATACAAGATTGATGACTTCGTCTCATGTCCGGATGGGACTCTACTTGGCATGGAAGGCAAGCTAGGCAATACGGATATGTATATCTCCTCCTTTGTAACCGACCTTGTGTAACCCTGACCCTCTTCGGTGTCTATATAAACCGGAGGGTTTTAGTCCGTAGGACAACATACAATCATACCATAGCCTAGCTTCTAGGGTTTAGCCTCTCCGATCTCGTGGTAGATCAACTCTTGTAATGCTCATATCATCAAGAATAAATCAAGCAGGACGTAGGGTTTTACCTCCATCAAGAGGGCTCGAACCTGGGTAAAACATCGTGTCCCCTGCCTCCTGTTACCATCCGCCTTAGACGCACAGTTCGGGACCCCCTACCCGAGATCCGCCGGTTTTGACACCAACACCCTCCAATTCAAATGGCTGATAAACAAGAAAAGAAATTGAACGTACAGACATTGTATGATAGACAGATGTGGTAATTCACATATATGTTGTCTAACCAAACAGGACAGCATGACACAATTTCACATATATCTATACCTACTAATAAAGCAAGGTGCATTTCGCCAATTTTTTTATCCGTTCACCATCAAATTTTTTATTTTTTTCTATCTGAGGTGGTACTAAATTCTTATGTGTTTATCTGCTAGAAAAAGAAATTTTGTATGTGGGCTGCGCGTTGTGGCCCAGCAAATCTAGCCCACTTATTTTTCTGCCCACGCAACTGGGAAAATTCTGTTTTCCGCACCGGGCTACAAATAGTCGGAGATTCGCACATGACAACCAATAATGGGCTGGCCCATTTTTCTTGTTTTCTGTGTTTTACTTCTATTTTTATTCTCCTTTCTTTATCTCTTTTTTCCCACCCAACTTTATTTTTCATTTAGAATTTTTTTCTTAAATTAAAAATTCTCAAAAAGCTTTAATAATTAAAAAAACAAATTGTGAAAAAATTTCAGAATTCCAAAATTTAGTTGCTATTTTAAAAAATATTCGTAACTTGCAAAAAGTTTCCCAATTTTTCAAAAAAGTTATTCAGAATTAAAAAATAAATTTTGGAAAATGATTAGAATTTCAAAATGTTGTTTCTATTTTTAAAAATATTCGGAATTTGCAAAAAATACCCATTTTTCGAAAAAATGAATTGTTTTTCAAAATTGTTCGAGATTTATAAAAAGAAAATGGATTTTCAAAAAATGCTCCAAATTTGAAAAATATTCTCATTTTAGTGAAATTTTCAAATTAAATATAATGTTCATGTGTAAAGGATACAGATGTTAAAAAATATTATGAATTTTCAACACATGTTCCTCTTTTAAAAAAATTGCACAAATTCAATAATGTTCATATTTTTATAAAAAAAGTTGGTGCTTTCTGAAAATGTTTGTGAATTTTAAAAGATGTTCCCTTTCATATTTTGGTCGCATTTTTTCCAAAGGTGTACATAATTTTCAAAAACTGTTTAGGATTTAAAAATTGTTCATGATTGCTAGAATATTCAGAAATTTCATAACTTAACATTCCCTCAATAGAAAGGATTGAAATGAAGAGTAGATTGAATAACTCATGGGCCTTCTCTGGTGTACGATAACGTAATAAAACTCTTAAATGCCCTCAATCAATGAATGGAAAAATAGCGGATTGATTCTTTCACATGTGGCGAAACCGGCAAGCTAAATGTTCTTTTTTCATGTGCACATATAATTCTCACTGAATTTAAATGCATACTATTTTTTCTCCCGTTGCAACACACGAGAATATGTGCTAGTGATGCCTAACTAAACAGGATAGCATGACACAGTTTCAGATATATCATGGATAACTTAACAGGATATAATGGCATAATTCAACATATGATGAGTACCTAAACAGGATGACATGACAAAACTATATGATGTCTTTCTAAAATAGGTTGGGATGAAATAATTCACATAAATGTTGTCTAAGTATACAGGATGGCATGATATAATTGACATAATTGATTCATATACTAAGCAGCTGGCACTCGCATGTATGATCTCTAAACTAAGCAGATAGAATTCAATATTGTGCATATGATGTCTAAACTAAGCAATGCAAGACACTATATACATCATATGAGAAATACAAACATTGCAACTTAGAGCATACACCTCAGGTTGGATATAGGACTGGTCATTTGTCTCTGAATCCTGCTCTGAGGAGCTCCCTGTAACTATCGAGATATATGCTTCAACAGGTACCATTGCCTTCTCTGAAGACCTTGTTTTCACTCCAGATTTTTCCATAACCGGCTCAAATGGCTGATACACATGAAGAGTAGTTCAATATACACAGATTGTCGACAAATGGAATACGTAATGAAAAAAAGATGGCATGAGATAATTCACATATATGATGCCTGGCTCCATGGAGGTGCATAATTCACATATATGATAACGGGCTGAAAAACATGGCATTGCATAATTCACATATCTGATATAGAAAGCAAACAGGAGGCATTCACACAAAGCATGTCTAATCTAAGCAGATGGCATGGCAATGCAAGACACCATATGCATGATATGAGCAATATAACCCAGCCAAGTTAGAGCATGCACCTCGGGGGGGGGGGAATACGACTGGTCATCTCTCTCTGAATCCTCCTCTGAGGAGCTATCTGTAACCAGCAAGAAATCTGCATCGACAGGTAGCACTGGCTGCTCAGAAGACCTTGTTTTCACTCCAGATTTTCCCATGACCAACTCAAATGGCTGATGCACAGGAAGAGTAGATGAATGTATAAACATTGTTGACAAATGGAATACATTATGGAAAAAATATGGCACGATACAATTCACATATACGATGACTGGATAAACAGGATGGCATTCCATGATTCACGTATATGATGCCTGGCTAAAGAAGATGGCATTGCATAATTCCCATATACTCCCTCCATTCCTAAATATTTGTCTTTTTAGAGATTTCAAATGGACTACCACATACGAATGTATACAGACATATTTTAGAGTGTAGATTCACTCATTTTGTTCTGTATATAGTCACTTGTTGAAATCTCTAAAAAGACAAATATTTAGGAATGGTGGGAGTATGATATAGAAACCAAACGGGTGGCATTCACACAAAGCAAATCTAAACTAAGCTGATGACATATAAGATGTATAATGTAAGCAATGCAAGGCGCCATATGCATGTTATGACCAACATCAGCATGCCAGGTTAGAGAAAACACCTCAGGTGGTAAACAGGCGTGGTCGGCTCCTTTTGAATCTCCATTTGAACCGTTATCTTCCTCTGGAATACAATCTGGAAATGCAGGAGGGGGGCACTTCGCCCACCATGGAGCGGCGTCTGCATGACATTATATTCGCACGCAACGGTCTTCTCTTTTTCTCTACATGTTCAGTACGATTGTGTACAATATTCGACATGCATAATAAAAAAATAGTTAGATTTTGTAAGGCCTAAGGGGTGCATGCAAAAATCAAGACGGATGGTAGCAAATGAGTGGATGGATCCAAAACTAATGATAGCAGGTAGATTATAGCTTCAGTTTAAAAAGATACACAATGGATCATCTATTGTTTGTTTCCCACCCAACATGAACCACATAGAAGACCCCAGATGAACGAGATAGTAGACAAATACTATTCGTTGCTGGCTCGATATGAGACCCATGGGCAATTCAAAACTCAAGATTGAACGATAAAGTAGCAGGTAATAATAACCAATGTATAACGTAAGCAAACACGAAAGACTGCGACCTCTCTTCCGGAACTATGTAGTCCTTAGGTTCATCTGCTCAGTCGATGATGCTAATGCAGTTGGCGTGGCTGCTGGCAATGGGGAAGATGATCTGAGGCGGCGAAAGGAAGTCTGCAGGGGGATCTCTGCTGCAGTGAATGCTTCTATCGATGGTGCACCTCAGGTGGGGTGGATGACGGCACGGCAGGAGCAGGACATAGCACACAGAGTTTTCTTTGACGCCTATCTGAAAATGAAAATCTGTAAGGGCTCCTTAGAATTGGAGGATTCTATAAACGCAAAGACAGGAAAAACACAGGAATAGGATAGGAATGCACGTGCAAAACAGAGCATTTGGAAACATAGGATTTCAGTCAACCTAGGTGTTTGGCTCACATGACTTGGAAGAACAGAGGAATGGAGAAACAAAGTGATGCGAGGAGTGTACAACCTCTTTGGCATAGCCTTGTGACCTCAACATCATTGGATTGGACGTGGAGGATGGTGATGATGCTGGTGTGACTGTCGGAGGCAGGGAAGAAGATCCGAGGCCTCTGGAAACGGCGCTGAGGGTACTGCTCCGCTGTGATGGATAGTTCCGTCGTTGGAGCAGCTCCGCTAAGGTGTACAGCGACGAGGCTGAAGCATGACAAGACAAACAATGTTAATCAGAAGTGGGACCCTAATATCATCTGTAATAGATGATGTAAAATACATCACCAAAAAGTGCTAGATGTAAAACCCATCAGCCGCGCCACGGCCGCTCCGACAGATGCTGTAAGTACTGTTCACTCAAACTTAACTGAAGAAAATGAACTTCACAGTCGAAACTAAATTTTACTATCGAAACTAATTGAACTAGTAACAGAGTAGAGAAGCAGTGATCTAAATTAGCAGACGCTCGAGCAGGGAACGCACTAGCAGAGAGCAAGTCGTGCAGTAGCACCGCGAGCAAGTGCTAAAGCAGCAACTCCTGTAGCTGCCGGAGGTCGTGCAGCAGCAGTGCAAGCGAGAGAAAGAGTAGAGCAGCAGCATGAACGAAAGAAGGAGCAGTGCAGCAGCGCGACCGACAGCAAGAGCAGAGCCGCAGCGCGAGCGAGAGCCGAAGCAGCTGCAACTAGTGCCATTATGGAAGTCGCCGCCGAGGAAGCAACAACATGGAGGAGAGACGTCGTGGATGATGTGGCCAGCGACGGCGCCGTCGATGGAGACACGCCATGTCTGCTCGGTATCGAGCACCGGCAGCCCCGTGAGATCGAATAAAAGATAAAATGCAGTGGTGAGTGCAGAACCTCCTTGGTGGCGCCGAGTTGGCCTCAGCTTCATCGGAGGAATTGGTGAGGGTGTTGCGGTTCCGGTGGGGCAGGTCAATACGGCGTTGTTGGGATTGAGGTGGTGCGATAGATGAGGCGAACATCGGGTCAGCTCCTTGGAGGTGGAGGATGGGGCGGCTGATCCGGTGGGACGACGAGATCGACAATGGATCCTCATCCGGTGCGGTGGATGAGGGACAACGAGCTGTTGCAGTGGACGACGTAGTCGGGGAAGAGTCTCCGGCTGGGCGGCGGCCGGGAGGCCGACGGAGGAGCATGGGGTTTCGCGGGTTTTGGCGGCCTCGGTGTACGAATGGGGGGCGAAGGGGGAGCGGGGAGCCAAGCTTAGGGACGCGCTTGTCCGAAATGTAGGGTAAGTTACCAGCGTACCCCCTCCGGTTTTGACACCGCGACGCGGAGCTTCATTTCCGGCTGAGGGGTAGAAGGGGGATTTCGTGTGTCTCGGCTGCGGGAGCGATTTCGGATGAGGAGGGAGTTCTCGCGTGCATCCAAATTTCGGGATAACAAGGCGCGGCGCGGGTGAAGAAGCGGGAGTTTCAAAGCAGGTGAGAAAAAAGATACTCGAGCTTGAAAATTTCGGGATAACAAGGTGCGGATTCCTTGTTCGGCAGAACAAACTTAACGTGTAAAAAAACAATTCATACAAGACACAAGAGAGTCATGTCCCCTTTTACTCTATTGCTATAGATGCCATTGAAAAAACTACAAGAAAAATGTAAAAAAATCGGGAGAACAAGATTACCCTGCACAGTACCAAATCGATTCGCACTTCCATCAACAACATCAAAAAACAAATCAATTCCCACCAAAGAAAGATTAATGTCCCTTTTTATATGATTACAGATGCAATGATCTCGAATTTCAATTTTTGAATCCATGTTATGTTGAATTCGAATATATCGTTAGGTGACCATGCGGTTTATAATTGTTGTAGTCGTACATTTTGATCTTCCATCATATATGAACATTTTACTCCACCATGTGAACATATATATTGTCGTCTACAATATGGACTAAATTTGAATCAATTTTACTTATTTGAATACGATTGTTGTCAAGTTATACAATAATTTAAATATTATCTTGATAACAAACAGCATACATATAGCAGTAATCATATTTCACTATGAACTACATGTACCATACTCTCTCCAATTCAAATATTTGTATCCATTTATGTTGAATTCAAATCATAGTACATTATTGGTCTAGGTAGCGAGATGTTTGGGATAATCTAAACCCTGTTTTCATACGTATAATTTTTGGCTGAATTAGGACAAGTTTTGGTATAAGCCTCTTGCAAAACCGGAGATTCTCTCAACAAGCCTCGTGGTTCCGAGAGGGAACTTGTCACCTTTGTGTGCGAAACGATATACGCTGCCTCCCCCTTGATTTTATTTACAGAGGCAACATAGAACTATATGAGTGCCTTTTTAAATTTTGGAATTATTTCGGGTTCATTTGGCCTTTTTATACATTAATTGAGTTTCTGGACTTTTAATGTGCATAATCCATATATGAATTGCATGCACATGCTCTGGTGCACCAAAGTGGGTTGAAAAATCACATGTGTGTCCTTGGTTGAATATCTAGGTCCCACGGAAAAAATGAGAATGAAATTCAAACATCTGGGTGTCATGACTCGGCCGAGAACATCGAGAAACTTTGATTTTAAATTCATGTAAATCCAAAACTCACCTGGAAATCATGAAACTTGGCATGATGTCATGTCATGGCACTAACATGTTGTGGTAAAAAATTGGGCCGATTTGGAAGCTCGTGGTTCTGAGAGGGAACGTGCCACCTTTGAGTGTGAAACGATATACGCTGCCCCCCTTGAGTTTCTTAATAAAGGCAACATAGAACTACATTAGTGCCCTGTTAAATTTTGGAATTATTCTGGGTTCGTTTGTCGTTTTTATACATTAATTGAGTTTCTGGTCATTTAATGTGCATAAGTCAAATTTGAACTACAAGCACATGCTCTCGTGCACCAAAGTTGGTTGAAAAATCACATTTGTGTCCTCGGGTGAATTTCTAGGTCCCATGCAAGAAATGAGAATAAAATTAGAACATCTGGGCATCGTGGCTCGGCCGAGAACATTGAGAAACTTGGTTTTAAAATTCTTGTAAATCCAAAACACGTATAAAAATCATGGAACTTGGCATGGATGTCATGTCATGGTACTACCATGTTGGGGTAAAAAATTGGCCGAATAGAAACAAATTTTGGTATAAACTTCTTGCAAACCGAAACTTCTCTCAAGAAGGCTCGTGGTTCTGAGAGCGAATGTGCCACCTTTGAGTGCGAAACGATATACGTTGTCCCCCTTGAGTTTATTTACAAAGGCAACATAGAACTACATGAGTGCCCTGTTAAATTTTGGAATTATTCCGGCTTCGTTTGGCCTTATTTACACATTAATTGAGTTTTTGGTCATTTAATGTGCATAATTCAAATTTGAACTACAAGCACATGCTCCCGTGCACCAAAGTTGGTTGAAAAATCACATTTGTATCCTCGGGTGAATTTCTACTCCCTCCTTCCATCTATATAGGTCCTAATGCATTTTTCGAGGCTAACTTTGACCAAACGTTAGAGCAATAATATATGACATGCAACTTACACAAAGCATACCTTCAAATTTGTATGTCAAAGGAGCTTCCAATAATATAATTTTCATAGTATACATATCATGTGCTATTAATCTTGTCAATAGTCAAAGGCTGTCTTGAAAAACACATTAGGCCCTATATAGATGGAAGGAGGGAGTAGGTCCCATGCAAAAAATGAGAATGAAATTCAAACATCTGGGCATCGTGGCTCGGTCGAGAACATTGAGAAACTTGGTTTTAAAATCATGAAACTTGGCATGGTGTCATGTCATGGTAGTACCATGCCGTGGTAAAAAAGTTGGTCGAATAGGAACAAATTTTGGTATAAGCTTCTTGCAAATCGGAGCTTCTCTCAAGAAGGCTCATGGTTCTGGGAGGGAACGTGTCACCTTTGTGTGCACAATTCAAATTTGAAATACAAGCACATGTTCCAGTGCACCAAAGTTGGTTGAAAAATCACATGTGTGTCCTCGGGTAAATTTCTAGGTTCCATGCAAGAAATAGGAATGAAATTCAGAATTTTGGGCGTCGTGGCTGGGTTGGAAACATTGAGAAACTTAGTTTTTTAATTCCTGTAAATCCAAAACACGCATGAAAGTAATGAAACTTGGCTTGGTGCCATGACATGGCACCACATGCTGTGGTAAATTTGCAGTCCGATTTGCAAAGGCGCACACATTAACAATCAACAAAGTCATTTCGGAACAAGTGCTGTCACGTTACAATCAGAAACACAAGTATTATTGAAACCGTGGGCGTTCTACTTACTAGTACCATTTACATGCCGCCACGCGTCCCCATTTTTTATTAGCTAGGAGGCGCCGTGCATGGTAGCTATTTGAGTGCGAGAGGCGTGCGATCAGACCCCTGCGCGTGCTTATCGGGAGGAGAGCCCTTTGACCTCCATCTGTCGTCCACCTCTCTCCCAAGGTCTCCATTAATGGCGCCCAAGCCTCTGTTTAATGGCGTGGCTATGTCTCACTCGAGTGAGATTTAAGAGAGAAAAAGAAAATCTGAAAGCACGGATCTTGATGTAAGATCCGACGGACCTATATAGCATCTACTGCAACTTATAGCAAGACTGATGAATATATAAGGATGATTAAATTTTTTATCAAAGAAGGGCTTGCCCCTTCCGATTTTCATTACTAAAAACCACCACAATTCACAAGAAGTTCAACACAACTCCAGCCTAACATGAAGGACTAAAAGCTACCAGATTGAAATCGCAACATCCCAAGAGGCCAACAAAGGCCAAACATCCACGCTAGAACCCAACATTTCACAACCGACGACACAATCCACATCCTAAACCGATTATTACATCTAAAGAAACCAGAAAACTGAAGGAAGCCTAGCAGCAACTAGAAGAACAGCAACGCCAGGGTCGCCACAGCAAGAGTTTTCTTCATTCCAGCCTCGCAACATTGATCTTCCACAGAAAGATAAGGACGATTAATTGTCTTACATAATTAGAAAGATAATTAAAAAATCCACATGCGGCTACGCCCGAAATACACAAGGGCTAAAGAAGAAGGAAGACAAGGATCTGGCTCGCTGATCTCTACTTTCTTGATGTGTTGCTGCAGGCCGCGGGAACTAGTCTCCGCGGCGAGCGGCGATGTGCTCTTTCGTGTCCTCAAGACGCTGCGTGAGAACATCCACGGATTCCTCCACCAGCCTTTGGCGCTCGTTGTGGAGCATGTCATTCTCGTCCATAAGTTTCTTGACGATGACGCCGATCCTCTTCAACAAGGCACTGATCTCCTCCTGCTGGTCTACACTTCGGATGATCTTCTCCCTCAGTAGGTCGCGCTCGGCCCGGAGCCTCTCATTGCCCTCCCTTAGTTGCCGGATGACACCGGTAGCCTGTTCAAACGAGGCTTTCATGTCGTCCTGCAACCACGCCCAGCCAGAGATATGATCCATCTAGCTATGGACGATCGCATGCATGCTCCTGTAACAGTCGTCGCCTGCCTGCGAGAAATTTTCCCAGGCCGCCGCGGCGCGGCGGGACATCTCTGTTGTATTCGTGGCGCGGCGGGACATCTCTGTTGCTTCCACGGCACGGTCGGACCAGTCTGCTGCATCGACGGCACGGTAGGACCTCCTTGCTACTTCAGCGCACGGCGGGACCTCTGTGCTGCTACTTCTGTGCGGTGGGACATGTCGGTTGCTCTCGAAGCGAGGCGGGACATCTCTCGTGCTTCCGCTTCCATGCTCGCCTCTCCCTGCTGGCAATCTCTCGACCCAGAACTCACGCTGGCCATGGCAGACGCAAGGGAAGGATGCTGAATGACTTGTTTGTTTTTGTGGATGAGGAGTTGAGGAGGAATGTGCAGTCATCTTGGCATACTAGTATTTATAACTGGGTACTAATATGCTCCTAAGTGGGAAACCATTTAGGTTGTGATCGGTGTGAACAGATTTGCAATTCAATATGGCGTGGAGTAATTTGGAATGTGACGAGACACAAGCTCAAAATTTATTGGCGGTTCTAGTTTTGAAGTGTGGCACTATTACCGGATGGAGTACTTCTTTTTCTACTCCCTCCTTTCCGGTTTTATAGGGCTTATCTCGAAATTTTAGTTTTTCCATTTTATAAGGCTCAATTTGGTTGTTCCCCAACACATGTTCAGATTCCAAGGTGCATTAAATCATTGCATGCAACTATTAAGAGAAAATTGACCAATGCATGTACTTTATGCATGCATGCATTGCAATTAATGCATTGATAAACATAATTTTTTGAGAAAAACAAGAGCATTAATTAGGTGCTTTTGCAAACTACAAAAAATATTCCACCACTCACCATCTTGGTTGGTGAGATTTTTGAATTAAGCCCTATAAACCGGAAAGGAGGGAGTACTGTTGTGTACGTGCAATAACTAGCACCGTCGTATACATATCTTACAGTTAATGGGGCGTTCGACAGGAATAGCCGCGTGGCGAGCTCTAGGCTAGTCTTTTTTTCAGATGCATTAAACCTATCTCTCGGGACTTCTCGCATGCACCATCATGCCACCCACAAAAACTTGTACTCTGAGTTTAGTAGTACGTTATACAGGAAGAGAAGAGGTGCACGCACGCACTCGTCCTCTCACACACGCGTCTGTTTTTTCTCGAAAAGGAGGATGATGACCCCTGGCCTCTGCATATGGGAGTCACACACGCATCTGTAGCTACGAATTGTAGTGTTCTCAACCATCCGATTGGCTCTATCATGGATGTACCTATATACTAAAACATGTCTAGATACATCTATATTTTGACAAATGGAAGGCATGTATTGTGGAACGGAGGGAGTGCTTGTCATCAAAATGGATAAAAAGGGACGTATCTAGAACTAAAATATGTTTACATACATCTCCTTTTATCCATTTTGATGACAAGTAGTACTTCTTACCCAAAGGAACTTTATATCCAATAGACACAAAATATTCGTTCGACTATTGGAAATTACTGATCTGATATCGAAGTAATTGCTGCATCGCCACCAAAACCCACCATTTCTTAAGCTAAAGTAGACCAGGGTAATCCCTATATTAGCATATTACTAAGATAAACAGAAGGCACTGTAGAAACATTTAGGACCTGAGCTTGTCAATCTAAATGTGGAGGGACACAAGCTTAGCCCCGGCCAGCAGCTTGGGCGGAACTGTCAAGAAGGTCAGCTCCTGCAGGTCGACGTCGCTGGGATCCTTACTGCTTGTCACCTCCATTTCCACCTTGATGGCATCGGTCGTACCTTTGGGCTCCCCCGGCAGGCCGTTCGCCCACAGCTTGGCCACATAGTGCGGCAGTGGGGACGCCCCCGCTCTGATGCAGATGACCGACACGGCGATAGGCGTGCCGATGCCGAGCACGCCGCCGACCAAGAAAAATGTGCGGCGGTCCTCCTCCGCGAACAGCAAGAGTCGTGGCTCCGACAGTGGCACTTGCAGCTGGAGCACCTTGCCGTAGTGGATCCTGTGCACGGGCATGGGATGCGCGGTGCTGATGTGGTGGTAGAGTGCCAGCGGCGGGCCTTCGTAGCCACAGCTTATGGTAAGTGACGTAGAGCCCACAGCCTTCGTGCGGGCACTCCACCCTCACCAACGAAAGGACGGAGTCCACCGCCGTGTTCCGCATGTCGAAGCCACCGCCACGCTCGCACTTCTGGCACTGCCGCTGGTTCCCGGGGCGCTCGACGCGGCAGTCCGCGCAGGCCAGGTGCCCTCCCTTGCACTGCAGAAATCAATCGAATAGCACATCAATCAAGAAACATGCACCTTGCTCAATCAGCCGAACGGACGAGGTGTATTCGAACCTCATACACTGGAGGCGTCAAGGGGCAGTGGAGCACAGTGAGGTCCATCGAGACCTTAGAGAGCTCCATCGTCGGGTCCTGTTCGGTCTGCATGATATCGCCCTCCTCGTGCACAACCATCTATCGACTTGGGCCGGGGTATTACAAAGCTTTACCGTCACATATTTTATACTACTTCAAGGTGCATTAAATCAACACATGCAAGTACTCCCTCCGGTCCTTTTTACTCCGCACATTTGCTTTGTCTGAAATCAAAGTTTGCTAAGTTTGACCAAATTTATATTAAAAAATATTAACATCTATAACATCTAATAAATATAATATGAAAATATATTTCGAGATGGATCTAATAATAAATATGTTGTTATGTGAATGTTAATAATTTTTTGTATAAATTTGGTCAAAGTTGGATGAGATTGACTTCAAACAAACCTAATATGCAGAGTAAAAAGGACCAGAGGGAGTATCAAAAGGAGAGTCACGACATGCATGCATGCGTTGTAATTAATGCTTCGGTAAACGCAAATTATTGAAATATATCGAGTGCAATGCTTTGATGTGTCGCGTCAACTCGTACATCAACGAGAAGTTTGATTATCCTCTCCCTCGCGGACTTAGCTGCACCTACCTTTGGCTGTATGACAGGTTGGCCACACACCTATCGGGCTCACCTATCATACACGCAAAGGCAGGAGCGTCCCTCCCTTGCCCATGAGCGTGGTGGCTGGCAAGACTAGGAGAAGCTTTTGCTACACGCTCTCCCTCCCGCACGCGGTGGACATGCAGCAGTTCAATCGGTGTCAGATGGCCAGAAGCGTACTGTGGAAGTGCAGCAGTACTCCATCATTGTTCGACTTCCCGAAGAGGCGAAGAGCCAAGCGCAGCCCGGACGCTCGTGTGGCAGTTTCATGTGTAGAGTAGTCTAGGATAGCATGTACCGTGCCTGTAAGCTTAAAATCGTTGGGGTCGGCTCCATGCTATGTGGCCGTCTAGAAGTTTTAAAAAAAATTAAAATAGCCTTTTGGCCCTACCTGACACCCTGGTGATTGTAGTTTGCACGCTCATCTGGTCGAGACAGGAATATATATTTTAATTTGTTTTTTCGAAAAGGGGGGACTCCCCGGCCTCTGCATCAGAACGATGCATACGGCCACATATATTTTAATTTGTGGTGGGTAAATTTTAGAGGTTGCAGCAAATATATTGTACACTGCGGGTCTTTTAGCCAAGTTTAGAGGCAAGCATGTGGGGCCAGTGCTATGATGTGTCGCGTCAACTCATACAATGAGGAGAAGCTTGATTTTTACTACACGCCTTCTCCCTCACCCATGTGCGCGGTTGCTCGCAAACGAGGACATGCTTTTTCTTAGTAGTACTTCTACAACAAGCTATCTGTCCCGCTCTCGTTGGACGGACATGCAGCAGTGGATTCGACACTGTAGAAGCAGTAGTAGTAACATCATTGTTCGTATTCTCGAAGAGGCGAAGAGCCAAGCACAAACCAAGCGTTGCAGTTGTGAACATCGGAGCACGCATATAGCCAGGTTCTTGCATGAGACAAAATTGCTATGTGAGCCCACTATTGTACTAGTACGTACAACTACTTGCTAGTATAGCCCCACCACTCCAATCCATCTACTCCCAAGTCTCTGCGCAACACTGCTCACTCCAATCCAAGACCAAGTGACCAGAAGCCACAAGCACCTATGGAGGCGATGGACACGAGCGGCAGTCGGCTGTGCCAAATCATCCAAGGCGCCGGCCTGCGGCCCCGCACCGTGCAACGTTTCCAGACGGTGCTGGCGACTGCAGGCATCGTTCACGCGGTCCCCCCGTTGAGGCAGGAAACCCACAGCTACCGGAGGGGGCCGATCCTCTGCCTATGCCGTTCTCTCCGACACAGCGCCGGCTCGGGAGGTCCTCCGACCCTTCTTCCTCCCTGTCGTATTGTCCGCAGATCCGACCTGCCGCCGCCGACATCCCGGCGACCCTCAGGTATAAGTTCTTCGAAAGCGGCCTTGCTCTACTGCCCCAGCTCCCCACGTGTCTGCATGTGCATCTTTTTCTACTCCCATCAGCTCTTCCAAAGCCACCTAAATTTTTAGTATTATTAGAGGTAAAGCTACTTCATGCATTCGAATCTAGGGCTTTGTTCAAACAACGAAGAAAGGGGGCAAAGTTGTAGCATGAATCTAGGACTTGATTCAAATAGGAAATAATATGGTGAAAGTAGTAGAGACCGGATACCCAAGGGGTCTCTTGGTTGAAAAGGTAAATAATGGGAAAACGCAGTACAAACTGGATAAGGAACAGATCTAGTATTGGTTGAAAAAGGGATAGAAAGTGGCGGCTGGTGGACAAGTCAACAGAGTATGTCTAGGATTAGATTTGCTGCCATCACACAGTAAAAGGTCTCCAGGATTATATTTGCTGCCCTCACATAGTAAAAGGTCTCAGGATTAGATTTGCTTCCCTCACATAGTAAAAGGTCTTAGGATTAGATTTGCTGCCCTCACATAGTAAAAGGTCTCCAGGATTAGATTTGTTGCCTTCACATACTAAAAGGTCTCCAGGATTAGATTTGCTGCCCTCACATACTAAAAGGTCTCCAGGATTAGATTTGCTGCCCTCACATAGTAAAAGGTCTCCAGGATTAGATTTGCTGCCCTCACATAGTACAAGGTCTCCAGGATTAGGTTTGCTGCCCTCACATAGCATGAACAAACTCAGCATCACCACTTTATGCCTCCTTGTAGGTACATTGTGCTGATGCGTCCACTGTCGCATGTCCTTATACCTACCTTTTGCTGTTGTTAATGTAAGGGTGCATGTAAAATGAAGCGATCACACTGTTACCATAGGGACATGTCTAACCAGTGTTATTGTTAATCTAATGCCTCCAGTGATAAGATGCAATTAAAATGTGTTACAAATGGCACTCCTGTTATTTTCCCCAGTATGATAAGTAAGTTGCTCCTTTACGCTGCTGAGTGTCCTGGTGTCCCCACGGTCCCATGCCCTTAAACCAACTCTTTAGCTACTGTTGATTTATTGTGTCTGGTAAACAAGCAATGCCACCATTAAAGTAATCCCATATTTGAGGAATCCCATTGTTGATCGGAATGCTTCTGGTAACATGAAGCATTGCTGACGTTTCAAAATTTCTACTGTCCTTGTGTGATTGCCATGAACATAATTAAGATGCTTCTTTTCATTTTGTATATGTTTCGTATATTCTTATTGACCAGCAACTGTTTACTTTCTATCTTTTTGTGCGGATAGGGATATCCATTTCACCTTGTTGCTATTGTGACCTTTTGGTGAACTACACAAAACACTTTTTTTGGAATGAGTGTCTTGTGCAGTTCAACTAAAATGTCACGTGGGCAACATCTCTCAATTTTGGTGGAGCTGCACAAAATGGTGATTGGAGTTTCCAAAATCTCCGTCAAGTTCTGCTGGTAATCTCGTGCAACATTTTATTAGCCTTTGCAAGATGGAGCCGTCACTGTCACCACAATGGCACTTTATTTTAGCGGAACTGCACAAAAGGATAAGAAAATTATAGTTGCACCTTACATGAGTCGGACAGCCAACCTTAATGTTCCTCAATTTTAGTGCAACTACTAAAGAAGAACCTGCCAGCTCACAAGAGCAAGTACTTCTTGCTAGCTGAATGATGCAATCTTTGCTTCATTTCAGGTGAACTGCAGAAAAAGGTGCATGAATTGAATCATGGAACTCCAGGCAGACCTCATCCAAGTAGAGCTGGAGGTTGAGTTCAAGGAGGCCGCTATTAAAGCGAAATCATGCTCTCCTGTCTCCTTGTTTGTGCTATGCAAATAGGAATACTCAACTACAGATGTTGTGACGGTCAAGAGCATTCGCCAAGTTCTTTGATTGTATGACATGGCTAGCCAAGATGGATTTAATCCCGATATTCACTTTATCAAAAGGCTCTAATGGGTTGGTTCTGAATCTTGCAAGCTGGGAATCAGTGAGATGTGTAGGCATCTTTGTTGTACTTATTATTTGGATCTTATTTGTTGGTTCTGAATCTTGCAAGCTGGGAATCAATGAGATGTGTAGGCATCTTTGTTGTACTTATTATTTGGATCTTATTTGTTGGTTCTGAATCTTGCAAGCTGGGAAACACGGCATGATGATGCAGAGGACAACAACCATAACAAACAGTTCAAACTTGGTAGTATTATCTTTGTGAAAGTGCGACAAATGTGTTGATCGTGTGCATCCTGAGAATAATAATTCTAATTGTTGTGCATGTTGATCCTTTGGTAAGTAAAGTGACCACTAACTCCTGTTATTATAGTACCAATACAGACCCGCTCGTGAACCGACGTGTGGCCGAGGGTGCATCTTCTGCCGGGCGTGCAGCGGACGAGGGAGGGGTAGTAACTGTTGTCGCTTGTACACACTCAGCTTACCATTGAATCCAGTTCCCCAAGAGCTGAAAAACGAACTCCTGCCACCGCCTACACACTCGTTCACTTGAAGAGACTCCAATGGAGATCCGAGGAGTGAGCCTGCTAGATATGGACTTCAGCAAGGAGTTCCCCTTTGAGTTCGCCGTTCAGTCCTATGGCTGCACCAAGTTGAATGTGATGTACACCAACGATACGGACTCGGTGAAGCTCTGCCTTGCCTCAGTCCTATGGCTGCACCAGGTTCTGGAGCATTCGCCCGTTTCATCGGTAGTGCCGACTGCACCTTCGCTGCGGTGGAGAGAAGGAAGAACGCGACAATTCGGCCATCTGGTGCAACAAGCTTGTCGACATCCAGATGCAATACAAGATTATCAGCAACGGGCAGGAGAAGGACTCCGTGGTTGACCTCGCTAAGACCATCATCGACCCCTGATACGCCAACATGAAAGAAGACGACCTGAACACGTGGGAGGTACCTCTGAATCTAGCCTACATAACCTACGCGGCCAAGGACGCATACGCATGCTACGACATGTACAGGCAGATCTTGGACATGAGGGCGTGTCTGCTTCCCGTAACCGACGAGTACACGGACAGGCGCAGCGTCATGATCAAGCGTGCCAGGAAGGTCTAGGTGTTGTACTTTATCTGTTTATAAGCACCTTTATCATCTGAGTGTTTCATGCATTAGCCTATGTGTCATAATTATCTGTTTTGTCCGAAATATTTCTTTTAAGAACCCATTAACCTGATTGCTTTTTTAGTGGCTATTTGCTTATGTATGTAAACTAGTTCACTTGTCCGTAAAAAAAACTAGTTCACTTGGCTGCCGTGCTTTGAATCTCCTTCCTCCCAACATATTCCCCTCCTCAGGTGGACCCAGCAGGTCTCTGAATTTTCTCCCACTTTCTTTTTCGATGTAAACTGAGTTTCTCCCAGTACTTTCCCCTAGAACCAACTCAACTGTTGCACGTCTAGCCTAAAAAATAATAATACCCCACGTACTATTGACTCATCAAATTAAAATGATATTTTATTTCGTAAGTTGAAAGTTCTTACAAAATAATAATAATAATTGTTTATATATAACTTGGCAAGTTAACTCCTAGTGATTGCGTACATAAGCTTGCAAAGATTTTACTGACGTGCAATCATGTGTTTATGTTTTTATAACATTTCTTCGTCTAGCCCAACATGATATTTTCACCCAGCCCAGCAAGTCCGCGGATTTCGAGAAAAATGCAAATGAGATTTAAACGGGCTGCATAGATGCTACATCATTGTTTCACCCAGCCCACCAAATGGAGTAAAAAACAAGTGGACTGGCTGACATGTGGGCCAGTAGGTCGAAGCCTAAGAAGGCGTTGGATTTACATCCAACGATCGGCTTTCTTCTTCAATCTCTCGTCTTCTTGCTCTAGCCGCCCAAAGCAGCGCTGGTCGTGCCGCGTGCTCCTGCCTCTCGTGGCCGGCTGTGATGCCGCGGAGGCCTCACCGCCCCATACTACTCCCACCACTGGCCCAGGGTATCCCTCTACTCACCCACACCCCCTGTTATTCTACGGCGACGACAGCCTCACGCCGCAGCCGAACCAGTGAACCATCGTACTCCACTCTGTGTGGGCATCCACTGTCGTGTCTTCCCGGCTCTGCGTTGTCCCCTTCCTAGGCCTCGCCGTCGTCCACCGCCTTGGTGCTCTCAGCGCGGCGTGGTCAATGTAGTCAACGACCGACTTCCATCGGAAGAGTACTGTACGTGGAGAGGCTGACAGCTGGGTCCACGGCCACAGCCCAGTTTTTTTGTGATTTGCCAAGTAAGTCGCTTTGTCAGGCCTGTTGGGCTGCAAATCTTTCAAGACGAGGAGAGCTTCATTCGGCTGGCCGAGAAAATGGCCTATCAGTAATGAGAAATGGGTCGTACATTTTTAAAACACATCAAACCGGCAATTAGTATCAAATATCTTTTTTTCATTTCGAGATTTTAAATTACATTAATTTTTATGCGTGGAGAATTTGTTGGATTTTATATTGATATACATTTATTTTCAAAATTAGTTTGAATGTGAGTCGAAATTTCGGGATTAAAAACAGTTCGGACCGCACCGAAATATGCAAAATTTCATATAATTTTTTAACCGTGGCCACAATATGGGCTGTAATTCTAACAAAAAGAATATGGGCTCCAAAAAAACCTTAAGAATTAGCAAATGGGTTGTAAATTATTAGAAATAATGGCAGATGGGTTGTATGCTGTTTTCCACAGATTTGAGGCTTTCCTAAAAAAAAGGTTGACGCACAAGCAATGACTGTTGGATGTCCATCAAACGGCCATCGTGCTTCTTCAATCTCTGCTCTTCCTGCTCCAGCCGCTCAAACAAGCGTCGGCGGGGCTGCCTGCTCCCTCCTCCCCGCGGCCGGCTGTGCTGCCGCGCAGGCCTCATCGCCCCACCGTACTTCCATCGCTGGCCTAGCCATCCCTCTACTCACCCACACCTGTTGTTATTCTCCGGCGACGGCATACGAACCAGTAAACCCTCGTACAATCGTACTCCCCTCCGCGTGGGAAACAACTGCCGAGTCTTCCCTGCCTCTGTGTCGTTCCCTTCCTAGGCCTCGACGTCGTCCACCGCCCTGGTACTCTCGGCGCGGCCTGGTCAACGTGGTCAACGACCGACATGCATCTGAAGTGGACTGTACGTGGAGAGGCCGACAGCTGGGTCCATGGCCGCACGCAAGGAAATGCCTCCTTATTAAGCGCAAAATAATGATTCCTCCACCTGACATCAGGGACCCACCGAAAGGGCCTCTGTATTTCACGAAAAAAATGTTATCGCCGCTGACAGATCGGACCCACCAGCTATATCTTCACACACAAGGAAGTGCCTCCTTATTACGGACAAAAAAATGAATACTCCCCCTGTTAGCTGGGACCCAGTATAGTGCCAGGCTGACTTGTGGGCCTACTAAGTTGACGGGGACGAAGGGCTTTGTCAACTTAGTCAATATGCATGATTCTAGCTCTAGTGACCGTACGATGTCCATCCAACGGCCGTAGTGCTTCTTCAACCTCTGGTCTTCTTGCTCCAGCCTCCCAAACCATCGCCGGTCGTGCCTCGTGCTCCTGCCTCCCATGGCTGGTTGCGATGCGGCGGAGGCCTCACCGCCCCCTACTACTCCCACCGCTGGCCAGGCCATCCCTCTACTCACCCACACCCCCTGTTATTCTGTGGCGACGGCAGCCTCACACCGCAGCGAACCAGTGAACCCTCATACTCCTCTATGCGTGGGCATCCACTGCCGTGTCTTCCCCGGCTCCGCGTCGTCCCCTTCCTAGGCCTCGCTGTCGTCCACCGCCCTGGTGCTCTCGGCGCGGCGTGGTCAACGTGGTCAAGGAACGGCTTCCATCGGACGTGGACTGTATGTGGAGAGGCTGATAGCTGGGTCCACGGCCGCAGCAAGGAAGTGCCTCCTTATTACGTGCAAAATGATTATTCCTCCACCTGACAGCGGGGACCCACCGGACGGGCCACCGTATTTCGTGAAAAAAACGTTTGCCCCTGACTGCTGGGACCCACTAGCTACATCTTTGCATGCAAGGAAGTGCGTCCGCGCAAAAAAAATGATTCTCCCCCCTGACTGCTGGGACCCACCAGCTACATCTTTGCAGGCAAGGAAGTGCCTGACAGTCGGGACCCTCCTAGTCGAAGCATAGGTAGCGTTGTCATTCTGGTCGTGAACGTGTATGTACATATATACTGGTGGATGTAGAGGCGCGCACGTGTCATAGTAGAGGCACGTACGTGTCTTAGTAGAGGCGCGCACGTAGCATGTACACGTACGTATAGCGGCCAGGGTGCAAGAAAGAAAATACGGCCACGTATGTGTACATACGGGCGGGGTCTCGAACGCCTACTCACGCATACGTATGGCCAGGGCTCGTTTACATTGCTGGATCGGAACGGAGAAACAGCGTCGTCGTCGTGTTCATGGGGAGGCAACGGAATGCGTCGTGTTCATCGGGAGGCAACGGAACACGTGGGAGCCAACCGGCTGGGTCGGAACGGAATGCGTGGTCGTGTTCATTGGGAGGGCTTGGATGGAACAGGCGATGGAAACGAGTCCTGGCGTACCGCACAACGGAGGAAATGGACCTCCTACGTTCGGAACGAGGTCCTGTTGATCAGGAGGGGTCTGGCGTACCACAAAACGGAGGAAACGGACCTCCTATGGTCGAAACAGGGGTCCTGTTGATCGGGAGGGGTGTGGCGTACCGCAAAACGGACGAAACGGACTTCCTACGATCGAAACGGGGGTCCTGTTGATCAGGAGGGGTGTGGTGTACCGCAAAACCGACGAAACGGACTTGTGTTGGAGCGCTACGGTCGAAACGGGGGTCCTGTTCATCGGGAGGGGTGTGGCGTACCACAAAACGGGACTCCACGGGATATGGTTCATCTCCACCGTCGACCTCCTCCAGCCTCCACGGGCTCCTGTTCATCCAGCCTCCACCGCGTGCTACTCCACTGGCTAATGTTCAACCACCCCTCCACGGGCACCCCTCCACCGTCTACTGTTCATCCAGCCCTCCACACCACGGGGTCCTGTTCAACCACCCCTCCACGGGCACCCCTCCACCATCTACTGTTCATCCATCCCTCCACCACACCACGGGGTCCTGTTCATCCAGAGGCAACGCCACCGCTCACTGTTCATGCAAACCCCCCCCCCCCTGCAATGCTCACTATTCATCCCAGAGGCAGCATCAATCTGCTTCAGTTAGTAGCAGTAGCGAAGGAATCGCTCGATCGGGTTCAATTAACAACCATCGATTGATCGCTCGGGTTCAGTAACGCGTAGCCTGCAGTGCAATCGCTCGGGTTCAGTTAGAGCACAACGCCTCGCTCGGGTTCAGTTAGAGCCAACACCTCGCACACACGTGCGTACATGTACGAGAGAAACGCATCGCTCGGCCCCCGACCTCCCACCGTAACCGGGACCTCCCCGAAATTTTCCTCCCCCTCGCTTCTACCATGGTTTTTTCCGTCATGGACGGCCGAAAGAATGTCATGCAGCTGCGTCTCCGGCCCGCCCAGGACGAAAAGCCCATTTTCTGTCATGATTTTTTGTCATAGAAGTAGGAGCCCACCACATCTATGATGATACCGGGTTTTGTCACAATTATCGTCATTGAAGTGTCATATGTATGACAGAAAAAAAATTCGTTCGGCCCAAAATGTCACGGATGTGTCTTTTTTTTGTAGTGGTGCCAGGGCCAGCAGTACCGTGCGAAGCGGTACTACCGTCCTAGTGCCACTCTACTACCGCTTGGAGAAAAATGGGAACAGAACCTTGCACAGAGGAGAACCCTGCAAGCGGTAGTGGGGATGGTAGTACGGGCTGTAGTACCGCTGGAGCGGTACTACCGCGCTACTACTACCCTACTGCCGTGAATTGCAGATGGACAACAGAACGTTGCACGCTCGGGGAAACCCTAAGCGGTAGTGCCATGGAAGTACCCAGCGGTACTACCGCACAAGTGGTACTACTGTGGGCACTAGCGGTACTACCACTGGAAAGATGATGAAAACACCACAGATAACAAGGAAATGTTCCGGAGAAGAGAAAGGAGGTTGTGGGTGCATATGGGGCTATGTACGTGTTGATTCCACTCATACCTTTCCGAAGCGGGCCCCCTCTTAAAAGTACAGCTTTCCTATGACTCAAATCCACCGAAAAGAAACGTAGAGAACCGTCATCTTTGATATGCTCCGAGGGCATCGAATCGTCTAGTGCCTAGACAAGAGATATCTGAAATGCTCAATGCACATGATTAGTCCGCAAATGCATTGTCATCAATCACCAAAACTACTTAGGGAGAAATATGCCCTTACAACTAGGGTTTAAGCTTCTGTCACTCTAGCAACCCATCATCTAATAACTACTCCACAATGCCTTCCCTTAGGCCCAAAGATGGTGAATTTTCATGTAGTCGACGTTCACATAACACCACCAAGAGAATCACAACATACATATCATCAAAATATCGAACGAATACCAAATTCACATGATTACTTATGAAAGACTTCTCCCATGTCCTCAAGAACAAAATTAACTACTCACAAATCATATTAATGTTCAAGATCAGAGGGGTATTTAATATCATCAAGGATTTGAACATATAATCTTCCACCAAATGAGCCAACTAGCATCAACTACAAGATGTAGTCAACATTACTAGTAACTCATAGGCACCAATCTGGGGTTTTGAGACAAAGATTAAATATAAGAGATGAACTAGGGTTTGAGATGAGATGGTGTTGGTGAAGATGTTGATGAGGATTGGTCCTCCCATGATGAGAAGATCATTGATGATGATGATGGCTTCAATTTCTCCCTCCGGGAGGGAAGCTTCCCTGGTGGAATCTCTCCGCCGAAGGGCAAAAGTGTTCCTGCCTAGGTTCCGCCTTGAGACGGCGATGCTTCATCCCGAAACCCTTCTTCTAATTTTCTAGGTCAAATGGCACCATGTAGGAGAAAATGGGCCCCGGAGGCCCGCCAGGGGCGCCACAAGCTCAGGGGCGCCCCCAAGCTTGTCGCCTCCTGGTGGGTCCCGTTCTAAAAATTCTTTTGCCAATAATTTTAATATATTCCAAAATAATTCTTCGTAAATTTTTAGCTCATTTGGAGATGTTCAGAAAAGTTGCCTCTGATATAGCCCTTTCCGGTCCAGAATTCCAGCTGCCGGCAATCTCCCTCTTCATGTGAAACTTGCAAAATAAGAGAGACAAGGCATAAGAATTATATCATAATGTGAAATAACAGTTCATAATGCAACAAATATCAACATAGATACATGATGCAAAATGGACATATCAGCACTCGCACCGGCCCCGCCACTGCCACTACTCGAGCCTCCACACCGACCATCTCTGGCTTGCTTAAGCCTGTCGTCATAACTGTCGCATTTGTTCTTGTTGGCCTTCGACAATGTTGATTTGTGCCAGTAGCATTGCCTATTAGTTTGGTTAGCCCTGAGAGACAGGGGTCTTTGAGCGAGTGGTAGTCGCATGGCCTGTCCATGGTCTCGGTAGTGTCAAGACCACCTTGCTTCCTCTTAGCTGGCCACTGGCACTTCTTTGGGCCGGGACCGCACTGGAAGTGGCCTTTGAACTCAATGTTGACCTCGTCATCGTCATGCTTGTTGTTTCGGCGCTTCCAGATATGATTGTTGTTACTGTAATGAGGACAGCTATACTCGTCCTTCGCCTCGGAGGTTCCAGGATCACTGTGATGCATCAGATCTTGGCAGTTAGTGTGACTATCAAGGAGAGAAATTGGCTTTCTATTCGTGCGACGACTTTGATATCTTCTTTCGTTTTATTCTGCGACATGATCTGGTTTCTCCAACTCTCTGGACCAGTGATGATGATTGCAAGCCTACAATGTGGTGCGTGATGCGCCAACTAATGTTTCTTCAACAACTTCCTGATAATGTTTCGTGTGACGAGTGACTATTGCGGTCTTTAAAGCATGGTATGGCGAGGGCATTTGCAGGTGTCCCATTTCCTTTACCAATGGTTCAGTTTGATTTTCAATCTATGGTGGGTCGCAATCAATCAGAGGAAGAACAAAGCTAGTATTGTGTCCAGTTGTCGTCCCCTTGTACTGCTTGTTTTCCTTGATTACTGTGAGATCTAAGATGTCATTTTGGTGTCTTTCTCTTCAAAAATAAGTGTGGTGTCCATCAGATGGAATTTGGCATTAATAAACTGGGTCATGTGGTTCGATACTCCATCCCCCTACACCACCTGTGACTCGTGACTCGGGGGAGCCCTAACCACCACCAGGAACTAGCCCTCCGCTGCCCCTCTATATCACTGTCGCTAGAGAGCCTGCCAGCGAAGCTGCGCTGTACCCCAAGATGGTGGTGGTGGGGCGACTCCGACCCTAGCGCAGTGCGGTGCCTACTTTGCCCCCAACCCTCCTACCCTGTGTGATTTGGAAGCTCCCCTCCTGACCGATTGTGGCGTTCTCCGGCCAGTCTGTCATGGTTGTTGGGCGCGTCCTCTGCGCTGCTGCCATCCACCCGCCCAGTTTGAAATTCAGGTCAGACTTCCCGAGAGGCAACCATGAAGGCATTTGGTTGTGCCGATGATGGCTCCTTGCAGCACGCCGTGTAGGAGGTTGGCTTCGCGCGAGCTCTCCATCACCCCCAGGGGTGACTGCAAGCCCGACAGCCATGGACTTGCGCCCGCTCCTGCGGTCGTGGCTGGTTAGTGCGGCTCTGACTTTGGCGCTCCCTAGGAGCTTCGCTCTTTCCATCTCCTTCAGCTCACATGCACCTCGGCCTCTCGGCACCCCGCCCTGCTGGTGCCCTTGGTTGGCCGTCCATCCCTGTGCATCCTCGATTTCGACACACTATGGAAGTTGCCTCTCCTTACAGCTTCTTCAGCTCGCGGACGTCCCTACTGCCCCGGTCCCCGTGGCCTGGATATGCGCTTCCCTCCAGATCCAGGATCATTTCGGTCTCCAGCCATTGTCACGCCCCAATGTCTCTCATTCCGCCCAACCACCCAACCTCACCCACCTCGTTGAATCGTCCGTCCTTCCGCCTGCTCTGGACCTCACCTCACACGTCTGGCGGTGCCCTATGCCTCCTTCGGTAGCAGGCGTAGCTCTCCTTACTGTACTGGTCACAGCTTCAACCTATGCCAGACTTCCTCTTCTCTGATTCATGCTCTGATGGCTTGGGGTTGTGCATACTCAGTCGAGGGCGAAATCCATGCATCCTATGGTGGCAGCGGCGACACCCGCGGATGTCTTCCCCTTCTTGTAGGCACCGCTATGGCCGTTATCTGTGTCCCATTTTGAGCACCAGGGGATACCCTAGGTCTGGTTATCTGGATCGGATGGCGACAACATCTCGACGCCATTCTTCTTCGCGAAGGTGTTGTATTGTTTTTTCGCGGCATCCTCGGTTTTGGATTTGGAGATGTTGGTTGTCTAGTTGTTGGTTTGGGGCGCTTCTCGGGACAGCATGTTTAACTGTGTTTTTCTCTGCTTGGACTGAGCATCCCATTTGTCTTTGCTTCACGCACCATGTACCATGTTCACGTCTCTTGCATCTGTACCATGTGTTGTACCCCTTAAAGCTCTGCATATTTGCGAAAAATATGTACACGCTAAATTCTGCAAAATGGCTTACCGTGGCGCCCTACAAATGTTATAGCACTAAGATAGCACGCTATTTAAAACTATGATTTTTGTACAACTGTTCACATCATAATATTTTTTTTTACATTTTCTGAATGACTGTGATATGTTTATAGGTTGTTCCAATCATATGTGAAGTCCAGATTCGACGTCCCATTTGGCATCATGTACCATGTTCACGCCTCTTGCGTTCGTACCATGTGTTTTACCACCTAAAGATCAGCATATTTTAGCTATGAGACCTAAAATATGCTGAGCTTTAGGTGGTAAAGCAACAACATTGATTGTTTTCCAGAAGTAAGGATGCTCCCACATGAAGGAAACGATCTTTCTTTGATCTGCTGTTGAGAGGATTGATCCCTCAAGCAATAGTGATGCTAGTTGAAAGGAACTTGGCATATACGACTACTGACATGCATGTGACACTCCGCGGGGGTGGTGTGTTGATGCACGAAGATGGCTCCTGCAACTCTGAGCTCGGGCGACCCGGCCGCGCCCTCGCCGGCCGCGGCCACCTCCGCTGCCGCCCCCCTCTCCGCTCCGACTCCTGCCTCGCCGGCGGCCCCTGGTCCTGTGCCTGCTTCTGAGCCCTCCAGCCGGAGCCCTTCCCAGCCACCGCCCCGGTGGTCAGATCTCGCGGACGAGGACTCGGACCCCGAGCCGCCCCGCTCGCCTGCCCCACCCTCCCCACCCCGCTTCCTGGCCCTCGCCGCCGTAGCCGCACCGCCCAGCGTGGCCCCGTGTCCAGCCTCCCTCAAGAGAGGCTCCGACTCGGGCTCGCGCGGGTTGCCGCAGCGGTGGCCAGGGTCCAGTGTAAAAGGCCGGGTCTTGGGACGCGTTGGAGCTCGCCGGAGCCGGACCCGCTCGTGGGGCATCGCCGGACGGTCCAACCATGGACCTGCCCGTGCCTCGTGGAGGTCCTCCCCGGCCTCTTCCTCCCCTTCTCCTCCGACCACTGGCCAGTCGGCCGCCTGCCCTTGCCCGAGCTCCTCGACCGTGGCGCCCAGTCCTGCCCTCCCCACCCGCAGCTCCCCGTTCCGACCATTCATTGCGCGTTTTGGATCCTCCGGTCTTCAGTTCCAAGCCTCGTGGCCACTCCGCCGCGTCCAGCCGTTCGCGCCATGCTCCCCCGCGGCCGCGGAGCCGGCGGCGGCGCCTGCTCGTCGAGGGGAAACCCTCCGAGCGGGTACCCCGCCCCGCTCCCTGGGCCCTGGCGCCCTTGGCCGTGGCCCGGTGGCCAGTGTGGGGAGGATGGCCAGCCCGGCCCATCGCGCGCTGGATCCGGTCCCGGCTGGAGTGGCTCTGGTGGGCCGGCCCATCACTGTTGGGCCATGACCCTGCCCTAGGCCCACCACCTCCGCTTCCAGCATTTGGCTGCCCTATGGCTTTCCCCTCTGTCCCCAATCCCTTGTAGCAGCCACCTGCTCTCCCTTGACAGATCATCGGCTCCCGCTCGTGCCTGCGCCCCCTTCCGTCCTCCCCAGCGTTGTTGCCGCCTCCTCCTGCTCGCGCCCACCGCCCATGACACGGGACTGGGACGATGGGGAGGCCAGGCGCAAACGCCGGCTGGATGACCGCCGGGACGCCCCCCGTCCTTCCCTGGACGCCCTTCTGCGCGAGGAGGACCTCCGCCGTGAGCTGAGGGGATGGGACCGTGATGCCCCCCGCCCGTCCGGCCGAGACGACCGCCGCGAGGCTCCCCGCTCGCCTGGCCGGTCCGATTGGCGCGGCCGGTCGCGCTCCCCGCCTCCTCACCGCCACTCCCCCTCCTCCTCTCGTCGTCGGGCACGCTCCCCCTCGCCCCGGCACCAGCGCCCCTCCTCGCCCCGGCACCAGTACCTCGCCTCGCCCCGTCCTGCAGCTCCGGTGGACGCGGCCCCATCCCGCAAGTATGTCCCCCCCACGCTACCTCGGCCGCTCCGCCGGCCGCGGGAGCTGTGGGTGGTGGACAGCAGCAACGCGGCCGCCAGGGCCCAGCCAAGAAGAAGAGAAGGGGCCAGGGGCGTGCCGCGCAGAATCATGCCGGCCACGTGAACCCCTTGCCTGCGGCCCCCGTGTCCGACGCCACCCGACCCCCCTGCTTCAACTGTGGTACGGTGGGCCATTCTCAGGTTGACTGCTCCAACTCCGCCTGCTGCTACATTTGAAAGGATCCCGGCCACCCCTCCCTGCTCTGCCCCGACAAGCCGGCCCCCGACAAGCTACGGATGTACGGGCATGGGATTGAGGGGTTGGGGTTCTTCCATATCGAGGTCCCCGACGACTCGCCCCTGCCCCCTTCCCTCCAGGCCGTTGTCACGGTGATTGATGGTGTGGCCTCCCCCGAGATGATTGAGGCGGAGCTCAACCATCTGTACCACCGGCAGTGGGAGTGGGCGGTCACTCCTATCTCTGGCACCGACTTCTCTGTGGTCTTCCCCGACGCTCTCAGCCACGGATACGCCACACGCAGCGACCAGATCACTCTCGCCCTCAACAAGCTTGTCATCGACATCTCCGAGCCGATCCTCGACCCGAAGGCTGTGGCCGTCCTGGACACGGCATGGATCCTCATCTCCAGGATCCCGGACATCGCGAGGTCTGAGCGTACCATCCGTCGCATCTCCCGGATCCTGGGGAAGGTGGTGGTGGTCGATGAGCTTTCCCTCCGCAAGGAGGAGGAGGTTCGAGTCAAGGTCAAATGCCTCGATTCAACCAAGCTTCGTGCCACGGTCCGGGTATTCTTCAATGATCAAGGGTTCGACCTCCGCATCGCCCCCGAGCCGCCCAACCATGTGGGGCGCCCCCGCTTCTCCGACGACGGCCCTCCTCCTGGTGGTCACCTAGGCCCGCAGGACGACTACAATGGTCGTCGCCACCCCCGCCCCGACCACTCGGACGATGATGACGGATCGGAGGACAACCCCTCCCGCTCCCCCTTGCCTCTGCCCCCGCCCTCTTCCTCGACCTTGGGGGGCGGCAGACCGGGAGGTCCCTCACCGCTCTACCTGAGGGGCTACTTCCGGTGCCTCCGTCGCCCCCCGCCGGGGAGACTGAGCCTAGCGACACCTCCAGTGTGGGTCTCGTGGTCATCCCAGCCTCCTCCCCACGCTCGCCGGTCGCTCAGCCGGTGTCCTCCTCTGCCCTGCTACCGTCACCGTCTCCCGGGGACCCTCCCGCCTCTGGGTCTGTCCTGCCCCTGGCGCTCCTCGACACTCAGGCCGCGTCTCCTCCTCTTGTGACGCCCCCGGCTTCTACGTTTGTGGTCTTGCCCTCGCCGCGGCCCGAGCTGGCCACCTTGGTTCCCTCCGGGCCGTCGCCGTCGGCCACCACGACCGCACCGCTGGGGGTGGCTTCCCCGCCAGCCTCGCCTCGGCGTGCCTCCTCTCCCTCCCCCCAGGTGCGTGGTGGGTGCGGACAGGACGCTGCCTTGGCGACCCTGCCGGCCGCTCCGCCTCCCCTGCCTCGCTCCTCGACTTACGCCAGGCGGGGCCGCTTGACGTCGACCCCGGTGACGTCGTCTCGGCGCAGCGCCCGCATCGACGCCTCGCGACCCGCGGGCTCCCCTGCTCTGCCCATCTCCGCACGGGCTGAGCTCCGCGCCGCTGCGCGCAACCTCGAGCCAGGTACTCCAGTCATTCCTGCCAGTTCCGCTACATGTTCGTTCTCTGCTTTGGAGTCTATTCCTCTCGGGCATGTCGCTAAGGTCGCGGCTGATTCCGATATAGTGTTCAGGGGGGAGGTCGATCCCCCCTTAGTCCAAATCGCGGCTATCCAAGCTCGGGAGGTCCTCGATGGGCGGTTGGCCGAAACCTGTGGCCGCTTTGATACTCCCGCATCCGGGGCAGGCGGCCCCACCCCCTTGCTGGCCGGGCAGGCCGCGCCCGCTCCCCTAGAGATCCGCGGTCGCACCCGGTCCCGCACCGCCGCCCTTCACGCCCAAAGCGCCTCACGTGTCCTGGGGTCAAGCAGCCCCTCCATGGTGGTTTAATGCGGACCCTTTTTTGGAACATCCGCGGTTTCAGCCAGGAGGGCGCCGCCGCCGCCAGCTCATCGAGTACATGCGCGATGAGCGAATCGACATTGTTGCAATTCAAGAGACCATGCGAACTGAGTTCACCTTGTCCGAGCTCGACCGCCTTAGTCCCCACCTGTTCTCCTGGCATTGGCTCCCTTCTAGTGGGATTGCCGGTCACTCTGGTGGCATCCTCTTAGGTGTCAAGGATGCCACCTTTGAGGTGGGCAGCATGGACCGGGGGGAGTTCTTTGTCAGCATGGAGATTTTCAAGAGGGCGATGAACTTCAAATGGGAGATCATCATTGTTTATGGCCTTGCCGACCACCGTTGGTCTACGGCATTCCTTGATGAGCTCAAGAATAAGGTGTCTGCCGCCCGCCTACTGGTCGTCGTGGGCGGCGACTTCAACCTACTCCGATTTGCGGAGGACAAAAACAACAACCGAGTGAACTTCCCGCGGATGCAGATGTTCAACAATTGCATCGCTGACCTCGGTCTGCGGGAATTGGATAGGATTGGTGCCAGATTCACCTGGACCAATCGCCAGGCCGACCCGACCCGCTCCGTCCTGGACCGCGTCCTGGTCGCGCCTGAGTGGGAGTTGCGCTGTCCCCTTGCCACCCTCCGTGCCATTACTCGTATTGGCTCGGACCACGTTCCCCTGCTGCTCTCTTCTCAGGACGAATGCCCTCCCGTCGCCCCCAGGTTTAGATTCAAGACGTTCTGGCTCAACCAGAACGGCTTCTCGGAGGCCGTCCGTGCCCGATGGCTGGAGGCCTGCAGCTCTCCCCACCGGTCCATTTCTGCGGTGGATGATTGGCACTTCTGCGCCAAGCGTTCTCGCCAATTCATGAAGGGCTGGGGTGCCAACTTAGGACGGGGTCTCCGAGACCGCAAGCAGGCTCTCCTCACCTCTATCCAGGCGCTTGACCTCCGGGCTGACTCGATCGGGCTATCCGCTGATGAGTGGATGCAGCGGTATGACCTCGAGGATCAGCTCACGGTCATATATACGGATGAGGAGGCCTACTGGCGTCTCAGGGGAACCCAAAAGTGGGTTCTCAAGGGGGACGCTAACACCGCATACTTCCAGGCCATCGCCAATGGCCGCCGTCGCCGCGCTCATGTTGACGGCTTTTATAAAGCCCTTTTTACAGCCCCCCCCCCCCCCCCGCATGGGGGCTTGGCTCTTGCCCCTACCTTCTGGGTGGGCGACCAATGTGTGTCGGACGCGGACAATGCGGCCCTCACGACTCCGTTCTCGGAGGAGGAAGTTTGGCTAGCGATTAAAGGCATGAACTCAGCGTCCACCGCGGGGCCGGATGGCTTGCCAATTAAGTTCTTTCAGACCTTCTGGCACACTATCAAGCCGGAGATCATGGCCCTCTTTGAGGAGTTCTATGTGGGCTCCATTGACCTCCACCGCCTTAATTACGGGATTATTACCTTGATTCCCAAGGTCCCGGGTGCCGCCGACATTCGCCAGTTCCGTCCTATTACGGTGATCAATGTGATCTTCCGCATCCTCGCAAAGGGGTACGCCAATAGGGTGGCCCCTTTGGCTGACCACATCACTCACCCGAACCAGTCCGCCTTCATTCGGGGGCGCTATATCCTGGATGGAGTCTTGGTCTTCCACGAAGTCCTTCACGAGGTCAAATCCAAAAACCTCAAAGCAATGTTCCTGAAGATTGACTTCCATAAGGCATACGACACGGTTAGCTGGCCCTTCCTTCGGGAAGTATTGCTTCGGAAAGGCTTTGATGATCGTTGGGTCTGCCGGGTCATGCAGTTGGTGTCATCCGGCCACACCGCGGTAAACATTAATGGAGAGATCGGCCCATACTTCCCCACCTTCTGTGGGGTTAGACAGGGTGACCCCTTCTCTCCATTCCTGTTCAACATGGTGGTTGATGCCTTGGCTTCTATCCTGGATAAAGCCAAGGCCGTCGGCCACATCCGCGGCATCACCCCGCACCTTATGGACGGTGGGGGTGTCTCCCTCCTCCAATATGCCGATGACACCATCATTATGTTGCAGGGATCCGAGGCTGAGATCGCGAACATCAAATTTCTCCTGCTTTGCTTTCAACATCTGTCGGTCCTCAAAATTAACTTCGCTAAAAGCGAGGTGATGGTCTTGGGCTACTCCCCCTCTGAGAGCCTGAGTATTGCTAATCGTCTGAACTGTCGGCTTGGGACCTTCCCCACTTCCTATCTGGGGATCCCCATTAGTGACTCGCGCCTTACTGTGGCTGACTTCCGTCCCTCGGTCCTCAAGCTGCAACACCGTATTGAGCCCTGGCAGGGCAGGTGGCTATCTAAGGCTGCCCGCACGATCCTCATCAACTCGTCCCTCTCCAGTCTTCTCCTATTCATCATGAGCTTCTACAGCCTCCCCGAAACGCTCCACCACGAGATTGGCTTGATCCAAGCTAGGTTCTTTTGGGCTGGCGAGGACAGGAAGCAGAAATACCACATGGTCCGCTGGCTGGACATCTGCAAGCCCCGTGACCAGGGCGGTCTCGGTATCATGTCCTCCAAATGCATGAACCTGGCCCTCCTCACTCGCTGGCTATGGCGCATTGCAAACGGCGATGGTGGCTTGTGGCTGCAAATCATCCGTCGCAAGTACCTGCGCGACCAACCCCTCTCTTTCTGTGTCAGGACGGGTGGCTCTCAGTTTTGGCAATCTGTTGTTCAGCTCCTCCCGGTTCTGCGCATTAGGACATCCATCGTGGTTGGCACCGGTTCGGCCACGCTTTTTTGGTTTGACCGATGGGCAGGTGACCTCCCTTTCGCGGCCCGGTTCCCTGACCTATTCTCCATAGCGGTCGAACCCAGGATCTCCGTCGAGTCAGCCCTTATTGACTTAGGGCATCTCGCGTTCCGGCGGCCATTTGGGCCGCCGGAGGTTGCCGCTTGGCATGAGCTCCTTGACACAGTGGCCCTCCATGAGCCTGTCTTATCGCAACACCTCGACGACCGCCTATCTTGGCGTCTCGAGCCCTCGGGCCGCTTTTCCACGAAGTCACTCTACTGTGCCATCGCACACTCTCCCAGACCAAGCGTCCTCGATTCCATCTGGTCTATTCGCGTCCCCCTCAAGATTAGAATCTTCATGTGCCAATGGATCCGTGGCCGGCTTCCCTCGGGCGTGGAGGTCCTGAGGCGCCAGGGTCCCGATGATGGTATCTGCCCCCTCTATGGGATGGCGGAAACCTCGAATCACATCTTCTTCTCGTGCATGTCCGCCCAGTTTCTTTGGGGCTGCCTCCGAGAGGTCATCGGTGGCAACTGGTGTCACACTAACTTCTCTGATCTCCTCTCTGAGGTCCAGTCCTCCCCCTTGTCCGGTCGCCACATTAGGTGGTTGCTCATTAGGGTGCTCGCCTGGATGCTGTGGACCGTTCGTAATAAGCTTGTCATTCAACGGGTCCCCCTTCGACGTGCTACTGACGATGTGTTCAAATTGTGTGGCTTCTTGCAGCTTTGGCGGCCGCTTAGCCGTCACCAGGATCGCGACGCCATCACCTCCATCATCACCGACCTTCGCTTGATGGCTCTCCGCTTTGCTCCGCCGCTCCCCCCGCCACCTCCCGAGCCGGATTAGATCCTTCGATGCTATATCGTGCGCTGCGGTTGTACCCCCCCCCCCTTTTGTTTATTTTTAGGGCTTGTTGAGCTGTGCCCTCAGCAGAACCCCTTTGTACTTCGTGTTGTGCTACTCTGTGTGTGTGTGGGTTAACCTTGTGGTACTGTATGGCTCTGGTGGTTTGCTTTATCTATAAAGCGGGGCGAAAGCCTTTTTCGGTTAAAACTCAGCATATTTGTGAAAAATATATAACATGCTAAATTCTTCTAAATGGCATTAGCTTGGCGCCTTGCAAATGTTATAGCACCGAGATAGCGGACGCGGATTTTTAGGACATGGTGCCAAGCGAGGACGTAATCTGGGCAGTTCATCCATGCTATGAGATTAGCAATTAATATAGTGGTTGAATGAATACACGAATGATACGTCAGGTCAATTCGGCAAATACATGTACATGTGTCAGTGGCTAGCCATCTTAAATGGAGCTGGATACACATGCATAACCATGCAAAATACGGTCCTCGCTGTTCTGCCATGTTAATCTAACAAGACCATTTAAAACGCTGGTCAACAGGGTTTAAAGGTGTGTGTGTATTCAATACTTACGCCTTGAATGACATTTAACAAGTGTGGCCCTGCCGTTTTGGTTTTGGTTTTAGTTTGTTTTGTCCAAGTTCATTTTGCGTGTGTATAATTCTGGTGTACTGCCGTATTAGTTCATCAGAGTTATGCGTTCATTATAATGACGTTGCATTACCTAGCGCATGATGGGATACCTCCTAAGAATGAATGTAAACAACATACACACATGTGGTAAAAAAATTATTCATGGGAAGGTAACACAAAACAAGTCTCTGGTTCTGAAAATTAGGCATGATAGATTAATTAGCGCAGCTACGCAGGCAACTGGAATACTCCTAGACTGTACAACCTTCTTCAACCTGCCAGCTGGGAAAAGATAGAACAAGAAAGTGACCATGGCATCAAGCTCCAGCGCTCGCGAGGGCAGAGCATTTGCAGTTTGTTATGTTCACTAGTACTATATATAGCAAGACCTGTGAGAACATACCCAGCCATTGCAATCGAGGCAGCAGATCAGGGGAGAGAACACCCTCATCGCTCTATATATGGATTAGAGCTGCTAAACTAATGTGTGACATACAGGAGTAGCACATGAAGAGACTGCGAGAACGAGAGGAGGAGCTACGGGATGGAGAAGGGCTGGGGACAAAATGCAGACTAGTGTGCAGGTTGCCGTAGACATCTGCTCCTGATAAATGAGAGATTAACTCCTCTTGTCAGATTGGTGGGCCATGGTCACTAATTGACGCTGGGAATACATTGTCTATGTATGAATACTTCATCCTGAGAAATGCATATACCTGGTGAGTGTATTACAATAGCACAAATCATGTGGGAACGGGCGGGCATGATAGCGACCTCGCGTGATACCATGTCCACTCATGATTTATCGCGAGATAGCACGCTATTTAAAACTATGATTTTTTGTACAACTGTTCACACCGGAATACTTTTTTTTACATTTTCTGAATGACTGTGATATGTTTATAGGTTGTTCCAGTCATATATGTAGTCCAGATTCGACGTGTCATGTCTTTGACTGTACTCACACTTCACAGTATTATACAGACGTTCGGAGTTCTCAATTCTGCTTTAAATTTTGTCATGTGTTTTCATTCTTTTGTTTCTTGCGTGTGTTTCTGTTTAACAAGTTCTTGTGTGTTTTTCTGTTTGAGTTTTTCTCTATCAGAAGGAAAACGTCCCGTAGTTAATTTGGAGCACTATATTGTGTTGTGGAGTACAAAATCATGCCACAGAAAAGTCCAAACTAGTGGAGATCTCGTTCATTTGGAACATAAAAGTGGCCACGGCGCGTATTGCACGCATGCATCTTCTGGCTCAAAACATCCGTATAGTGTCCAATGCTCCATCATACTGCTGAATAGTGCCATAGCTAGGTACACACATACACATCAATAATTAGGAAAATAATTACTATTCATTAATTGCCTGAACAAGTAGGTCAGGCACATCACACGTACACGTCTCGGCTAGACTGGAGTACAGCAAGGAACTGACAGTTCACTCACGCATACGGACGTGTGCATACATGTCGCATAAATATATATGCACACACAGTGTGTGTGCAAGGTACAGACATAGACACACTACTGAAATAACACACGCAGGCAACTTTATTTTATTTTTTTAGTAGCTCATCAGTATCGTATGAGCACTCCATCAACGTAGACATTAAGCTCCACACAAGCGCGTCCATGCATGCACGTAGGAAGGGTTATATATTGAACTAGTTGACACTGCATAAGAATAAGACATATATATTATGTCAGAGAAAATCACGGCAGATGTAACATGCTAAAAAAACACAATCGACCGTGTTTCTTAAAATATGAACTTAATATCACTGTTTTGTTACTATATATTCACTTCCTATAGCTCTTAAGAAAAACTATGCAGGTACGTGTTTGCTCATGACTTGTTTTAGTATTTGTCCTCTTTTTTGGGGGGTCATATTGTTTGTATTGTCAGAACCTTTTCTCTTCTGTACTAGCTTCGATGCTGGATTAAAAGTTTAAAACTACAGTAACTGTTTGGCCTGGTGTAAAAAACCGTTTGCTTTTTATAACGTGAAAACAGACGGTTATGGAGTAGCACCACATGGAAATATGCACAAGATCTGGACTAGACGGCTGCGCGAGAAGATGAAAAATGCATGCATTTGGATCAGGAGACCGAAAGGTTAAAACATACGTGTCGCAGTTGGTGGACATGCTGATGGGGAAGGGCACACTGACGCCGCACTTGCCGGGCACGCCGGAGACCTTGCCCATGTTGATGGACTTGATGCTGGTGGCGAGGCTCTTGAGGCACCTGCACGCTATCTTGCGGTCCGAGCTGCTGCGGGCCATGCCGTTCAGCCCCTGCACGCCGGAGCAGCACTCCTTGCTGATCGAGGACGCCCTCCCCGTCACGTACGCCACGCACGGCGCGAGCTTGGAGTCCACCTGCCCGCACGACAGCGCCGCCGAGGCCTCCCTGCCGGCCATCATCAGCACCACCGCCGCCAGGACCACGGCGGCCACCATAGCCTTGCTGTTGAGACGAGCCATCGATCGGTAGCTGCAAGCTAGTTCCTTAAGCTGCTAGCTAGCTAGCTATGGGTGATCAGATGAGTGTGGTTAAGCTGGTGGAGTGTGATGGTGTGGAGGAAAGGGTGTGGCGTGGAGGGTATAAATAGGGGAACGGTGAACATGCAGCAGGATTGATTGAGCAATTGATGCCCGTCGCTGCCAGGTCGTTGGCTGGTGGAGTTAATTGAGAAGGTGGATCCACCCTGCAAGTGCATGTACTCGCTAGAAAGTACGCTCGATCTCTTTGCAATTGGCATGTGTCTCTTTGCTTTTACTTTGTTTTTTATAACAGTTTTTTATAAATGTTTTTTGTGGGAAGAAAGTTACCGGTGGTGTGAACTTCTTGGTTGCTGCCCTGACCCTGAAACTGCCTCATGGCTCCACATATTCAACACAGTGTTTGGCTGCTCTCATGGAATTGTAACCATGACTGAGGGCATGTTCTGAATTCTTCCCACTCCATGCTTCTTCAACTCCAGGCGTAGATCCGGACAGAACATTTGGGCTCCGTGGAGTCAGCTTCACGAAGTGGTACAAGCCTGTAGTGCAAATTGCTGAAAACGAAGAAGCAAGGAGTTCCTACTAATTACAAGAGGATGCCGCCGCAAAGTACAAAAGACGATTTGCGAAACAACTCCCAGCCGCCTGTGGGATGCTTGCCTCGCTAGTATCCTGTGCGAGCGCACGTGGCCAGCCCTCCTCCACACAACGATACAAGGTGGGCTGCCTCCATCCGGCCCGAGAAAATTGGATATTTACCATTTTCAATACGTGGCTTCTCATCCGGCCCAAACTGGCACACAACAGTTAATAGGCTCTCAGCTGAGCCAAATTGTGAAGAGAAGTTACGAACACTGCCGAACGAATGGAATCGCCAAGTCGAAGCAAGCTCCAAAAGCTGGTTTTGTGAAGTTTGAGAAGCCCAGAGAGGCTCGGAACAGGCCCTGAATAGCTAGTTTTTGGGCGCAAGGGCCCCTTTTCTATCTCGATGGGCCATTGGCCGATCTTTGTTAGATAAAGAAGAAGAACAGTACAACAACATTCAACAGTTCAGGAGATCAGAGCCGCTGGAAAGAAATTACAAGGGAAAAACAAGAACCCTAAAACCACGCGACGCCGTGGTGACTAACTCCTCAGGTTAGCCACACATCCAGCGGATCTCCATACTCCAATATCCTCTCCGATTTGGTCTAGGACTCGATCAATGCTTACAAGGGCCTCTTTTCTATCTCTATTGCATCTGTCACCCATTTGATCACTTGATCACACCATGTTTTCCATCTGCTCTCTGCTAAGTCAATGAAAAGCAGCAATTGCTGGATCTTTCAAAATAAAATAAAATAACTACAATCTTCACGTCATGTTTAGTCCATTGTTTGACTGAGGTTACAGTCATCTTTTTTTCTTCGAGAAAACTTTCAATCTATTTCTTTAATCATAGCAGTATAACGGACACTAGAAATAAAAAAATTACATCTAAATCTATAGACTACCTACGATGACTACAACCACTATTGTGTCAGGGTACATCCACCTTCATGGATCCAATTTTATGAAGTCTTGAACCCATCTAAGGTAAGAGTGGGGAGGAGAAAATTTACTCTACAAGACAGAGCAGTGATTGTACGTGTACCAAGGCAGAAGCTCAGGCCACCGACTTCCTAGGGCCGAGTCCGGCAGCTCTGCGTAGCCAAGAGCTCCCAGGCTGAGATAGCAAGGACAATAACCTCCAGCAGATCAAAGAAAAGGCAGACCATGCATCTGCGCACAGGGTAGGGTAGGAATCAAACAGTCCAGTCGACATCTAAAGTGGTCTCCGGAATGTCTACTACGGCAACTGAACTTTCTACAATTCCGTAACCGAGCGGCACTTCCACAGTATGAAACGAAGTATTAATGCCTGATAGATCCACAACCTAACTGTTCATGCCTGATTTTGTTGGCCTTATTACTAATTCCATGTAGTTGTCAACTAGGAAGCTTGCGTCTCACAACAATACTCATCTCTGAAACATTGCAATATTGCTTTCGATCTATGCATGCGGGTTAGCATATCCCAACCGAGCTATCTAGCTGGTGAAGTAGATTGTCACCTCATCAATCCTCTACAGTAGCAGCTTTAAATTGTTTGTTAATTCGACACGTCTCTACATTCTTGAAATAGGCTTTCGTCCCCCTATATCAATATAGCAACGACTCGATACAATAGTTTGAGCAACGCTGGAGCAAACAGCACAAACATCTCCAAAAGAAAAGACAAGAGAGAAATAAGAAAACTAAGGGTGTGTTTGTTTGGGCTGCAACTTCTTCGGCTGCAGCTGCAACGGCTCCGGCTAGAAGGAGCGGTTGTAGTTGCTAGCTGTAGCTAGATGATTGGAGCTGAGATGCGGTCGTTTGGTAGTTGTGTTGTAGCAGCTGCGGCTGATGCAGAATCATGCTAAAATGACCCAAAAGCCCTTAATTGTTCTGTAAGTTGAGATTAAGTGCTGATTGTGGTGTTATAACTGTAAATGACTCGCTTAATAGCCATTTTTGCTACAGATGTCCATTTTCAAATATTTTAACTGAAATTACACTTGTTTGATGAGGCAGGTAGTGTATTTATACGAATTTGACATATTGAACGGAAATTCCATGGATCGATCTACATTCAGTTCCAGATAAAAATCATTTTTTCACAACAGCACCACGTAGCAGCAGTATAGCAGAGGCCAGCGATTTATCTCAGTAGGTTTCCTCATTGTTTGTGAAGCTGCAGAAAGAAACATGTGTATATTAAAAGGCAACGCTGTTCCTAGAAAAAAAAATACAATCTGATGAATGCTCAAAGTGATAACCCTTGCATCGATCTAAGGCACCATCACGCGAACACACACGCACAGAACTGAGCATGCACAAGCACGAAAGCGATGGAATCCCGCAACCGCTGCGCCCACTGAAGACTTCCACCACGCTTCAATGCCACTGAATTGCCGCGTACTAAGCAACACCTTTAAGAAGGACTGCGACAACAATGACGACGCTGCTACCCGGACGAATCCTAGGATTTCTCCTCGCACACGGAGGGAAGTTGGGGAAAGGTCCACACGACGCCCTTCAATAAGGATGGCGGCACCCACAGACGTCACCGCGTCGGTGCCGGCAAGACCCGAAAGTGATTTCTCTCGACCTCTCGCACCCACAGCTCAAGACCACCCGTCGGCTCCACCACACCCGTCGGCCACCAACATGCGCCAGCACAGTCAAGAGAACACCATCGTTGTCACACCACAGCAAACGTTGCTAGGCCGACCGGACCAGAACGAAACACCCGTAGATAGGGGTCGGTACTCCTGCGACCATGTGGGAAGGAACAACCTCCACTGGCTCAGGCGGTAGCAGACCGGACGCAGCAGTGGGAGCACACTAGGACAATTGCGCGGGCAGGCCCAAATCGGAACCGCGAACCTCCTGCCAACGTGCTGCAACAAACACGACACAGTAGCTGCCGCCCCCTCATGAGGTGCTCGCCGGACAAGCAAGAGACAACCCGTCGCAGCCCTAACCACCCCGCCCTGACCCAGATCAGGCCCAAAAGGGCCCAGATCTGGGCTCCCGAAGCCACCGCCGCCGTTAAGGGGCTGCGCCACCGCCTCGTCGCCATCCAGGCCACGCCAGAGAGTCGTCAGCCGAGCCGCACCGCCGCCGCCTGCGTTGGGGAAGGGAATGGGACCGCCACCGCCGGCCACGCAACGACATCATGCGAGCAACGCCAGGCCGTGCCCGCCGGCCGCATCGGTGAGAGGGAGGGGCACAAGGAGCTCAAAGAGGTGGGGGGAGAGGGGGGCCGCCCCGGTTGCCTCGCTCGGGGAGGCGACACGGGGGGTACGACGTCCGTCTCTGCATTCTTCTCAGTGTCGTTCTTCTTTTTCATATGCTCAAACTCACAGCCCATATATTGTTAAAAAGTGAAGCATGACACTACCCCACACCCCCATCCATCGTTTATCACTCCTTTCACTTCTACACGAATGCCTAGCAATGACGGTCCCTAAAAGCCTATCAATGACATGCAAGATTGTCAAGGACGCCCACCACTGATAACATGGCTTCAATGGCTGTGCATTGCCCACCACTATTATTGTCAGTACCTATCGCGAGCACTATACTTTGTCAAGCCAAAAGAAGATGAGCACTCATGGTAGTGTTTTTGGCTGCGTGGCAGCTGTTTACATTTTAACAGTAATATTATTGTTGTAGTTATATATAACACAATTTAAGAACATACTTTCAATGTTTAACACTTTCAGATAACACTACAATAATCGCATACAACATGTATGGTCTTTTATCGTAAAGGAAAATAATTTTGTTACAAACTTGTGATGGTAAAGAAATAAAAGTGACAAACTACATAATAAATGTTGCTATCACAAGAGGCAATATATAAAATGATGTCTCTTTACATTAAGAGCTTGCACATCCCAAATGAAAAAATACATGACAACCTCTGCTTCCCTCTGCGATACTTTTATGCAAGAGTCAATAAGGTTCATCCCTATTCCATTCTTAATTATTCTTCACTTGCTAAGCATCATGTGTTAGGGAAAGATCCACACACATATATCCAGTTGGATATAGGTAATCATGAGTTATTATTGTTGACATTATTCTCGAGGTAAATAAATTAGGAGGTGAAGACAATAAACCTCCATCTTCCTATGTGTCTGACAGAAATGTTTGTTTTGAAAAATATGCTTTGAGTGTTAGCAAAATCATATAAGACTATTTGAGTATGTGGACTTGTTCAAAAAAGCTTATACATAGACGTTTTTTGAAAATATGATGAATTGTAATTATTTCAGTGACTGAGAACACAGTTTGTTTGTTTTAAGAAAGTTTATGCTTCATACTTCAAAATTGTGAATGAATTGTTACTTGATTATGAGAAATTATATGATGAAGAATTGCTGCTATGATAATGATCATTATGCTTCTATGTCCGTATTTTATTTTATCAACACCACTCTCACTAAACATGTGGTCATGATTATTTGTTAGAATAAATCCGAGGCCACCGTCGATCATATGAGGACCAAGAAATCACACAAGCACGACACCGAGATTTGTTAACGAGGTTCACCGATATGGCTACATCCCGGGGCCTGACTATGGACGCTCCTTCCCATGACACCACTACAATACCACACCCGGTCGCCCTAGACGCTTGCACATGCCGTCGGCTTCCCCTGCGTTCATGTGCTATTATGTTGGCATAGGTTCATGTGCCTACCCTCTCTATATATGAGAGGCCTAGGATACAAATGTTCTACTAGGACACAACTCCATATCCTATCTAAGCACAATACTACCCAGAATTCAACTGTAACCTACCTTGTACACTATATTCGACACAACTCTAACAAACTCCACCTTGGCGAATATTCTCCACCACCTTGGATTCGTCCATGTGTCAAACTTCCATGTACATTGGACTTGAGCTTATCCCATGAGCACCGCTGCTACTCCAAAGACCCCATATGACTCCACCTGCAACTTGTAGTCCCTTCTTTTCTTGACCACAGTCAACACTTGAGCAAAATTAAGTTCCTCTTTACTCTAGTATGTGCTCCCAACTTCCAGAGTATCAGTTCAACGCCATCACACACTGATCACTAACCCGCATGAAAGTGAACAACTCACATATTGGGTGTCACACATAAGATTTACCTGAACTCAATACCACCGCTCTTCCTTGACCGTCTATCTGAAACTTGAAGGAATCTCAGCGCTGCTTGTAGTCATCCCGAGTCAAATTCGCAGTTGTCTCACCACATATATGACCACCAGAGCCCTGGCCCATCTCCATGTCCCATGCATACCGCAAGTCTCGCCGCTATTACCGCGTCAAGCCTCCGCTGTCCTAGTCGAGTCTCAAGGGTCACGAACCACACCACTCAACCCCACTGCAGAGTACCACCGATCATCGCCGACCGGTGACGAGTTTCACGCTTCCATCAGACCACTGGGCTCCAGTACGAACTGCATGTCACTCATTTTCCCCCCTTGCTGAATAGCCTTCGATTCCCTGGATCGTTATACCGTAGCCCCTCAATCCAGCTCCACCTTCAACATGACTCCATGGTAGACGATCACTCCACCCTCACGCCCCGTCGACTTCAAATTACGTGTGTACATCATCTTGAATCAACCCCGCATCATAGTCTTGTCGAAGCCGCACAAGCCCTTGGGCCCGTGCCACGTGTTTCCACGTCCAGAAGTCGGTCACCATCAGCATCACGCTCCTATGTCGTCGTCGCCGATCCCACCACCGTCTTCTGTACCAACTGACTTGCATCGATCCTGCCAGACTGCCCAGCCTGACCCAGCCGAACTCGTACGACTGTATGACACGCTCAAGGCTCCCAAATCATCTTTCGTGAATCTCCATCTATCACATGATAATTCCATCTCAGCTGACATGACTTCCCGCAACGTCCTTAAGCATTCTTGTTGTGCCAACAAATCTTTCACTCTTGTCTGCCATAACACAAGGTTTTCAGTTTCGCGAACTTCTCCACCTCAAACCTGGTACCCGTTGGCGCCATGGTTATCCGTATGGCTGATCCTGCGAAAAATTATCCGGGCTATCAACGCGATGCCCAAGTACACAAACAGCCTCCGCGTACTAATAGAATTTCAACTAAAAAACCTTCTGGTCTTCTCACGTGGAGTCGCTCCTAAGCCCAACTCCGAATGCTAGCTTTTGCCTTGTCATGTTCTCCTTGATGGATGCTTAATACAACGATGGATCTTTTCTTTCTTTTTTTAGAACGAAGACGCAAGAAACGTCTGGCTTTAAATTAATAAAGCCCTCAGAACAGGCAGCATCCAAAGTACGATACAAATGATAAGAAAAGACAGCAACGGTCGAAACCCAAGTCAGGTACATGCAACCGGCCTATGCCTGAATAAGGTAAAACCAGTCTAAACACATAGACAACCGGCCGGAGAAGGAGCAGACCACCAGCAGCTTAGTGACGAGCAGCATTTTGAATCAAGCAGATCCGCTCCATGGCCTCCTGCATCCGCTCAGTGTCCCGCCATTTCCCCAACGGCATTCGGGTATGGAGGAACATGTGGCATTTGAAAATAATGTCAGCGGGGTGAGAAGGGAATTTGTGCTCAATAGTGATTTTGTTTCTAATAGTCAAAACAGACCATAAAAGTGCCCCTACGCATCACCATAACACTCGGGCATATCCACCCCATTTGAGCCCTAAGGATATCACGAAGCTCTCTGCCCGAGTGCGGGTTCCAGTTCTGGCCGAAGGCGTCCCAGACCGCACTCCAAGTGAACCGAGCTAAGTGGCAGTTGAAAATATGTGATTTGCATCCTCAGGCGCACCACACATCACACAACTGCCATCAGACGGCCCATTACGTTTATCAATATTGTTAGAGGATGGGAGACGGTCACAGAACATTTGCCAAAGGAAGATTTTGATTCTGAGAGGGATAGACACTTTCCATAGCCCCTAGCTATATCCAGTACCGGACCCTCCGTTAACTTAGCATAAAGCGACCTGACCGAGAACTTCCCGGAGCTCGTGAGGGACCAGGAAACCTCAACAGGTTCAAGTCGCAGCACAGCGCCGGCTAGCGCATTGCATAGCTCCTCCCAATAGGCTCGTTCAGGGTCTAGGAGAGACCACTTAAAGGAGATAGCTGGTGGGGAGGATCTAAGCGCGTCAGCAACGAGGATTTAGGTATTGGTAGCAAGTTAGTAGATGGAGGGGTGGCTGCGCCACAACGGATCCGCACCATACCAGTGGTCGAGCCAGAATCTCGTGGACTTGTCATCGTTCACACTAAGTTTAGCTCCTAACACAAAGGGTGGTTTAACAGCGTGGATCCTGTTCCAGAAGGTCGACCCTTTGGCCTTAGAAGTAAGAAAATTCCCATCGGGGAAATATTTCGCCCGAAGGATATCCGCCCAGAGCCCTTGCTCATTTTGGGAGAGCTTCCACAGCCACTTGGCAAGAAGAGAAACGTTCATAAGCTTGGAGTTAAGGATCCCTAGGCCGCCAAATTTCTTTAGACGACATAGCGCTGCCCACTTGACTAAGTGGTACTTCTTTTTGGATCCAGTTCCTTCCCAGAAGAACTTGGATCAAGGTGTGTCAAGCTTGGCATGAACACCGTCTACCAAGAGAAACATGCCCATGGTGAACATGGGCAAGGAAGAGAGATTGGTGTTTGTGAGAATAAGCCTAGCAGCCGAAGACATGAACCTACCGCGCCAAGGACTAACCCGGTTCTCCACCTTGCCATATAAAGGTTCCCACTCATGAGTAGATATGTGTTTGTCTGAGATAGGGAGGCCGGAGTACTTAAACGGAAAGCTCCCTAGCTTACAGTTAAGAAGGTTGGCTACATGGGATGCGATGGAATCATCCATCCCAAGGGCTATCCCCTCACTTTTGAGAAAGTTGATCTTACGGCCAGAAACAATCTCGAAAGCTAGAAGGATAAGCTTAATTGAGGCTATACTATGGTTATCAGGCTCAAAGAGCAACATGGCGTCGTCGGCATATTGAAGGTACGTGACACCTCCAGGGATGGGGTGTGGGACGAAACCGCGGATGTGACCGGCACCTTTAGCCTTATTGATCATGGCCAAGAGGGCGTCCACAACAAGGCTGAAGATCAAAGGAGAGGAAGGGTCTCCCTGTCTAAGACCTGCTTGTTGCGGAAGAAGTTCCCAACTTCTCTATTGATTGACACCGCAGTCTAGCCCCCAGAGGCTAGAAGCATGATACGATCGATGGAACCTGATGTCGGTGTCAAAACCGGCGGATCTCGGGTAGGGGGTCCCGAACTGTGCGTCTAGGCCGGATGGTAACAGGAGGCAGGGGACACGATGTTTTACCCAGGTTCAGGCCCTCTTGATGGAGGTAAAACCCTACATCCTGCTTGATTAATATTGATGATATGGGTAGTACAAGAGTAGATCTACCACGAGATCAAAGAGGCTAAACCCTAGAAGCTAGCCTATGGTATGATTGTTGTTCGTCCTACGGACTAAAACTCTCCGGTTTATATAGACAGCGGAGAGGGCTAGGGTTACACAGAGTCGGTTACAATGGTAGGAGATCTACATATCCGTATCGCCAAGCTTGCCTCCCACGCCAAGGAAAGTCCCTTCCGGACATGGGACGAAGTCTTCAATCTTGTATCTTCATAGTCCAAGAGTCCGGCCGAAGGTATAGTCCGGCTATCCGGACACCCGCTAATCCAGGACTCCCTCACCTGACTCAAATCCCTTTCGATCCAGGACCTCGCAAATGAACTTCCAGTTCACTCGGTCGTAGGATTTTTTTAAGTCCGGCTTAAGGAGCACAGTCGGCTGCCGGGTTCGTTTTAGTTCATGGACTATCTCCTGAAGCACAACCGGCCCTTCGAGAATGTTGCTACCTTTGAGAAAAGTCGACTGGTTGCGATTGATCACTCTCTGCGCAATAGGGGCGAGTCTCGTCATATAAGCCTTCACACAGATTTTGAAAGGAACGTTAATGAGTGTAATAGGGTGATATTGCTTAATCATGTCAGCCCCTTTGACCTTTGGGATTAAGCTTATAACACCTTAATTGAGATGCGAGATGTCAACAGTTCCTAATGCAAAGCCATTAATAATATCATAAAATAGATCTTTTAATGCAGGCCAAAACCGATGAAAGAAAGGCACTGGCCAGCCATCAAGGTCGGGGGTAGTATCGATCTTCATTGAGCCGAGAGCAGTATCAATTTCCTCGGTGGAAAAGCACAGGGCCATAAGATCATTTTCGGCCTGAGAAACGCGAGCATCTCCCCCCCCCCATATATCGGCTCAAAGGCGAAGGCGTTTCTCCTCAGTTGTTCCCAACAGATTGAGGAAAAACTCATATATGTGGGCCAAGATGTCCGCTTGGCTAACTAACACCCCTTGATCAGCTTGAAGCCTCAGGATCGAGCATTTCCCTTTACGACCATTGGCGTAAGCGTGAAAATATCCGGTGTTAGTGTCTCCCTTGGTAACCCACTTAACGTCGCCCCTACGACGCCAGTACTCCTCCTCTTCCGTGAGGATGGAGAGCACCTGGTTTTCTAGCGCGTAGCGATTAGCCCACTCAGCCTCCAAAAAGGGTCTGGAGTCTGCTTAAGCATCAAGGGATTTGATCTCATCGATAAGAGCTTCCCTTGCTCGCTTTGCCTCACTACCGTGGTTTGCCCCCCAACCATGAAGAAAGCCGCGTAAGGCCCCTGCCGCAGAGATCCATAGGTTCATTGGCCCCCTGAGGCGACCACACGAAGCAATCGCTTGCTCCCGGCGAGCGATGATGAGAGGAACGAACCCGTCGACCTCAAACCAGCTAGTTTCAAAATAGAAGCGTGGGCTGCGTTTGATCCTATCCTCCCCTGAGGCTAAGATAAACGGGACATGGTCTGAACCAATACGAGTTGCTGCAACAAGCGTACAAAAGGGGAAAAGGATTTCCCAATCTGACAAGACGAAAAGGGACACTACGGACTGGGGGCTAATTGTTTGTTTGTCCAAGTATATCTAGCACTAGTCCTAGCAATTTCCCGCAACACAGAATCAACAATTGCTTTATTGAAGAGCGCCACCCTTGGCCAGTCAATATAGCGGGTATTCTTATCAGCTGAGCGGATAAGGTTGAAATCACCCCCAAGAATGATAGGGATGTCTGCGGCTTGCTTGGTCCCATCCAGAGCTTGGATTTCTCCCAGAAAATCCACCGCACACGAGTGATCAGCAGGGCCATATATGCACCCGATCGCCTAGACAGCTAAGGACACTCGATGTTTGATCGTAGCTGAAATAAAAAAGGAGCCCGATTCCCAAGTTACAATATCACATACATCACGATTACAACCCAAAAGAAGCCCGCCCGAGTGACCACAAGAGGGAACCCAACCCCATGAGAAGCGTTGAAGGGGGTCGAAGGCCGCAAGATCCCTAAAGGAGAAATCAACTTTGATCGTCTCTTGAAGCGCAACAACGTCGATCTGTTCATGAGCCATATATTCTCTAAGCTGGGTACGACGGCCCGAGTGACCACATCCCCTAATATTCCAGAACAGGTATCACATTAGATAATACGGTTACGGAGGCGAACCCCTCTGGAGGTCACCGTTTTTGCGAGTCTTTTCTTGGCCGGGGCACGACTGGTAGAGGGGGTCGCTTCAGCCTCCCTGGCTTCATCCCCTCCACCCGATAGAACAGGCACCCGAGCACCAGGCCCAGCCCCAACTGTGTCCTGAGCTGACTCAACCACAGAGATGGCCTCCCTGGCCTTGGCCGCAGCCGCAGCCTCTGCAAGAGCCGCTTGGGCTTCCTCGCGTGCTCGAATCAAAGAAATAATCTCACCACCCTCCGAGCCTAACTCGAAACCACTATCATCCAGAATCGAAGCTAATTGCCGATCAAAAAAAGCATTCCGAATTTTATAAGAGGAGGGGATTACCTGAGGTCTCCAGGTTCTTGTCAGCAAGGCGAAGCTAGGAACTCTCCAGGGAAAAAAGCTCCCCCAGTGCCGCCTTGGATCTCGCACTTGGAACCTATAGGGTCACTGGGGTCGTCTTGGAGCGCTTGGCCTTAGCAGCCACACCCGCTGAGCCCAGTGCAGCCTGAAGATCACCACTTGCCGGAGCAGCCGGCGACGGGAGAGACAACACTGCAGGATTGGCCACCGGCCTCCGGCCTACCATCTTCTTGGGTGCGCGCCCAGAGCCACCAGAACTGCGACGGCTTGACAGGGGAGAGCGGAGGGGTCGTTCATTGAGCACGCATCCCGCATCGAAGCCCTGGAGTCCGGGCGAGACGGGAACAGAGGCAGCCGCAGCCCCAACCACCAGCACACCACCCACAACAGGCTTAGAAACAATAGCCACCATCATATTTGAGCCATACTGATCAAACAACCGCTCCAGGGAACGGGCCATGGGAGGGCTGCTCCCAGCCGTATCCAGCACCGCGAGCACCCCAGACTCTGATGAATCCTTATCCGTAGGAGGAATGCGCACATTGATACCCAGCCGATCACATGTCTTAGTGTCAATGGACGTGTCAGGCATGCTGCCCTCGGGGTCTTCATCATGACACGCCATCTCCACATCATTGACTTGACCAACAGGGAGACCTCCCTGGCCCCCTTAACCATCCTTCTTCTGCCCGATTGGTCCACCGGCCCCCGAGCCAGGCGGGCCACCGCACTTATCAGAGGGCCGCAGAGGAGCGTCACTGGGGCCTGGCGCCGCTGGCCCATCCCCTGGGCGTTTCGGCAGCCGCTCCACCTCAACCTTGATATCATAGCCCTCATGGTTGACGTAGCCGTTCAACTTATCAAGAGCCTTACATCCAAACTTCATCCTCACCGGTCCCAAACGGATAAGGGAGAGCTCGTCCACCACAATAGGCCTCCCGAGCATCTTAAGCCCCTCCATCAGCCAATCGATGCGGCGGTGCTTCTTAGGAATGCCATGAAGGCGGATCCAGACCTCAGGCATTGAGAGAGGTACAATCTCTTCGTGAATGGAGTCACGGACCATAACCATGATGTCGTTGATAGAGAGGAAGAGCTTGCCACTAGATTTTGCCATGTGGAGCAGATCAGTTAAGGGAAAAATCATCGAGAAATCATTCTCACCGATCTGCCAGTCCCAGTCCCCAGCCACCATATGTTTTAGCTCTTGTTTGAGCGTGCGGAGCGAGAGCATACCAGGCTCCGCAGAGAGGATAGCGCCATTGATGGCCTTCAGATCAGTACCCTCATCCTCGTCTACGTCTTCACGCAAAGAGGGGGAAACTTGCATTAAGCTTGGAAATGGCCCGTCCGCCCGCACTTGAAGCACTCAGATCCAATCACTTCTTAAAATGGAATGGGCGCCGCCGCCAAACCCCGAGGCGCATCCGGTAGAGCCACCACCAAGGGCTCAGCTGACGCCCATGGTTTCTTGGCCAGCGGATCCCCGTGGCCCCCACCACACAAGGGATGCTCCTGCGGCTTGCGCTCGAGCTCGCGGCGCCGTTGACCCTGCTTGCGCTTCTTCTTTCTTTCCTGCTGCACCCACCAAGGCGGAGGAGGATCCCAATCCCCCTCGCGCCCGTAGGAGCCTTGACCTTGGTCTTGCCCATAGTCACCACCGTGGCCTTGCCCGAAACCGCCGTCGTTGCCCTGACCCGCAGCCCTAGCCCGCTGGTTGTGCTTGGCCTTCTCACGCAGCTCCTTCTCATGACGCCGCTCCGCCTCTGGATCCAGGGGCACCATGGGACGCTTCTCCGCCCGCCGATCGCCCATGGACATCACCTCGGCGAAGGAGAGGGTGAGGATAGGTGGAGAGGGAGAGGGAAGGAAAGATCTGGCGAAAGAGGCAAAGCGTCGCACCTCACTGGCAGTAGCTGGAAACCCTAGCGAAGGGTCTCGCACTCCCCTTCTCAGCGATATATAGTGAGTCACCACGAGCCCCCGAGCCACCTGCGAGACAGGCCGAGAAAAGAGGGCCAGCGGAGGGCCCGGTCCAATGTTGCCAGCCGAAGGCCCCCCAGCCCCTGCAGACACCGAGCCAGACACGGGCCCCTACGTCACCAAGCCAACCGAGGCCAGCCCAGGCCCAACAGGTGAAACCGAGCCCGGCAAATGGTCTAGAGGGGGATCATCGCACAGCAAAGCTAACCCTAGCCCAGCCACCGGCTCCACCGGCGTCTCCGCCGCCCGCAGCGCCGGAGAAGAATGGGAGGGGAGCGCCGGCCACAATTCCGGGACCGACACGCCAGAGCACAAAACCGCCTCCGGCACGGGAGCAGGAGACAACGGGCTAGCACCCCCACGGGCCCGAAGCCAAATACACCGGCGGCCGCAAGAGCCGAGCCATAGTCGCCCTCAATCCGCTGCCGCCCGGAGCAAAGGGCATCGCCGGTCGCCCTGGCCAGCGCCGCCCTCCGTCACCTGCTGGATGATAATCCCCAAGTGCATGGAAACATCGTAGCAATTCCCAAAGGTGGAAGTGATAAGTATGGAGTGTTGAACCCACAAGGAGCTAAAGGTAAGATCAATATTATCTCAAGTCCTATCTGCCATTGATACGACTCTACGTACACCGAACGTTTGCTTACAACTAGAAACGAGAAATAATACTATGTCGTTGGTATGAAGAGGATAACTTTGCATGGTATCGGAGATATAAAATATAAAAGTAGGTTCTATTATCATAAAGTTAGAATATATTACTTAAGTATTATAAATAGCGAGTGTGGAATAATGAAGGATCGGTGTGCGGAATTGTCCTAGGCAATTGTTAACAAGACCGATAGTCGTCATTGCAATTTCATATGAGGGAGAGGCATAAGATAACATACTTTCTCTTCTTGGATCATATGCACTTATGATTGGAACTCTAGCAAGCATCCGCAACTACCAAAGATCATTAAGGTAAAACCCAACCATAGCATTAAAGATCAAGTCCCCTTTATCCCATACGCAACAACCCCCTTACTTGGGTTTATGCTTCTGTCACTCAAGCAACCCACTATAAGCGAATCATGAACGTATTGCAACACCCTACAGCGGGAATCCCTCACGCTTGCGCGACACGGAGGGCACAATAGGACAACACCAAAATAGAACATACAACTCGTACCAATCTAGATCATCAATCAACCCAAATACAAAGGATATCTACTCAAAACATCATAGGATGGCAACACATCATTGGATCATAATATGTGGCATAAAGCACAATGTTCAAGTAGGGATTACAACGGGGTGCGGGAGATTGGACCGTGTAAAAGAGATGAGGATGGTGATGTTGATAAAGATGATCACCGCGGGGATGATTCCCCTCCCGATGGCACTCTGGTGCCACCGAGAGAGAGGAGGAGAGGTTCTCCCCCTTGTACTTCCTCCTCCATGGCCTCCCCCCTGGATGGGGAGAGGTTCTCCCTCTGGTCCTTGGCCTTCATGGTGATGATGGCCCCTCCGGGATCCTCCTCCATAGCCTCTGGCGATGATGGCCCCCTCCGGCAGGGTGCCAGAGAGGGCCTAGATTGATTTCTCGTGGCTACAGAGGCTTGCGGCAGCGGAACTTCCGATCTAGGTTATTTTCTGGAGGTTTGGGCATTTATAGGAGAGGTTGGCGTCGAGAACAAGTCAGGGGGGCCCAAGGGAAGTCCACGAGGCACAGGGGCATGCCCAAGGGGGGTGGGCGCGCCCCCACCCTCGTGGCCCCCCGGGACTCCCCTCTGGTAGATTTTTGTTCCAGTATTTTTTATATTTTCTAGAAAAATTCTCCATTGGTTTTCATCGCATTCCCAGAACTTTTATTTCTGCACAAAAACAACACCACGATAGTTCTGCTGAAAACAGCATCAGTCCGGGTTTGTTCTAATCAAATCATACCAAAATCATATAAAACTATTGTAAACATGGCATGAATACTTTATAAATTATAGATACGTTGGAGACGTATCAGCATCCCCAAGCTTAATTCATGCTCGTCCTCGAGTAGGTAAATGATAAAAAAATAATTTATGAAGTGTGAATGCTAGCAAGTGCTTAAGTTTGATCAATGATAGTTTCAATCACTTTTTATAGCATCATTATATATCATAACAGTATCTCAACTCATAAAACTTCTCATGATCAAGTAACAAGCTATTCACATGTTAAAGTATAGATCATAAACTTTCTTGAAAACTAACAAACTGTGCTCTTAGTCATCAAACAATTGCAATTCATCTTATTTTTTAGAAGGGCCCATGTAAGAGCTTTGATTCAGCAAACTCCACATACTCAACTATCATTTAATCTTTCACAATTTCTAACACTCATGTGATATTTATGGGTTCAAAGTTTTAATCAGACACAGAGAAAGATAGGGGCTTATAGTTTCGCCTCCCAACCTTTTACCTCAAGGGTAATGTTAACAATAATAATTTATGAAAACTTACATCCAAGTGATATATATATATATATATATCCGGATTGCTCCAACACAAAGTGCTTGCCAAAGGAAAAAGTGTAAAAAAAGGGAAAGGTGATGATCACCATGACTCCTGTATATGGGTAGAAGATAAAAGTACAAGATAGGCCCTTCGCAGAGGGAAGCAGAGGTTGTCATGCGCTTTTATGGTTGGATGCACAAAATCTTAATGCAAAAGAACATCACTGTATATCGCCACTTATGATATGGACCTTTATTATGCAGTCCGTCGCTTTTATTTCTTCCACATCGCAAGATCGTATAGAGCTTATTTTCTCCACACTAATAGATCATACATATTTAGAGAGCAATTTTTATTACTTGCACCGATGACAACTTACTTGAAGAATATTACTCAATCCATAGGTAGGTATGGTGGACTCTCATGGAAAAACTGGTTTAAGGAAATTTGGAAGCACAAGTAGTATCTCTACTTGGTGCAAAGAATTTGGCTAGCATGAGAGGGAAAGGCAAGCTCAACATGTTGGATGATCCAAGACAATATAACGTTTCGGATATAGGAAGACATAACCCATTAAGTTGTCTTCCTTGTCCAACATCAACCTTTTAGTACGTCATATTTTAATGAGTGCTCACAATTGCAAAAGATGTCCAAGATAGTATATTTATATGTGAAATCTCTCTTCCTTCAATATTTTTTCATGAATTGTTCAAGTGACCAATTCTTCGTTTGCTAACTTCCAATAAGTTTACTACCTACACTTATTATGCGTGAAGTCATTACTCCCCATGTTGTAAGCATATGAAACGTATATAAATTCAGATTTATGATATTCAATTCATTCAACCATTTACTCATAGGATATATGTGAAGCACGTGAGTAAATTACAAACTACTCCAAAAAGATATAAGTGAAGAATACTGAGTAGTCAAATAATTAAATAGCCATGGGAGGATTCTTTTTCATTCAAGATTTCAGATCCAATGATTTTATTCAAATAGCAAGTAAAATTGAAAATACACTCCAAGCAAAACACATATCATGTGACGAATAAAAATATAGCTCCGAGTAAGGTATACCGATAGTTTTGAAGACGAAAGAGGGGATGCCTTCCGGGGCATCCCCAAGCTTAGGCGCTTGAGTCTTCCTTAAATATTACCTTTGTGTGCCTTGGTCATCCCCAAGCTTAGGGCCTTTCCACTCCTTATTCTCCTCATATCGATATCTCACCCAAAGCTTGAAAACTTCAATCACACAAAACTTAACGAAACTTCGTGAGATAGGTTAGTATGATAAAGAGTAAACCATTCACTTTGGTACTGTCAAAGACAAGGCTCATAATTGTTCTCACACAATGCCTACTGTACCATATCATTTCTACAATTTATATTGAGAAATATAGGCCATAGAAACTAGAAAATAAGCAAACTATGCAATGAAAACAGAATCTGTCAGAAACAGAACAGTCTGTAATGATCTGAACACCATCCATACTTATGCTACTCCAAAAATTCTGAAATAAATTGGTGGACGTGAGGAATTTGTCTATTAATCTTCTGAAAAAAGAATCAACTCAATCGCACTCTTCTGTAAAAAAAATGGCAGCTACTCTGTGAGCGCAAAGTTTCTGTTTTTTACAGCAAGATCACATTAACTTTCACCCAAGTCTTCCCACAGGTCTTACTTAGCACTTTATTGAAACAAAAGCTATAAAACATGATTACTACAGTAGCTTAGTCATGTAAACACACAAAAACAGTAACGGTAAATATTGGGTTGTCTCCCAACAAGCGCTTTTCTTTAATGCCTTTTAGCTAGGCATGATGATTTCAATGATGCTCTCATAAAGGATCAGAATTGAAACATAAAGACAGCATCATGAATAGTATGACTAGCACATTTAAATCTAACCCACTTCCTATGCCTAGGGATTTTGTGATCACACAATTTATGGGAACAAGAATCAACTAGCATAGGAAGGAAAATCAAGTATAACTTCAGAACTTTAAGCATATAGAGGAAACTTGATATTATTGCAACTCCTACAAACATGTATTCCTCCCTCATAATAATTTTCAGTAGCATCATGAATGAGTTCAACAATATAACCATCACATAAAGCATTCTTTTCATGATCTACAAGCATAGAAATTTTACTACTCTCCACATAAGCAAAATTCTCCTCCTTCGGAATAGTGGGAACAAACTTCTTCTAAATCCACTTTAGATGATAGTATTATTCATACTCCAAAAGATATAAGTAAAGTTCATGGAGCATTCTACAATTAATATAGACTAACCAATATCCAAGCTCAAAATATATAAGTGAAGCACACGAAGCATTCTATAAAACCATACTCAAAAGATTTAAGTGAAGCACAAAGAGCAATTCTATAAGATCATACTTAAAAGATATAAGTGAAGCACACGAAGTATTCTATAAATCAATAAAGGGCTATCTCATACTAGCATGGTTCTTAAAGGAAAAACAAAAACACAAAGGACACAAATCATGTGAACAAAACAAAAACCGAGGTATACCGATAATTGTTGAAGAAGAAGGATGGGATGCCAACCGGGGCATCCCCAAGATTAGATGCTTGAGTATCCTTCCAATATTTACTTGGGGTGCCTTGGGCATCCCCAAACTTGAGCTCTTGCCTCTCTTTATTCTTCTCATATTGATAGCTCCTCGATCTTCGAACACTTCATCCACACAAAACTTTAACAAAAACTTTGTGAGATCCGTTAGTGTAATAAAGCAAATCGCTACCTTTAGGTACTGTTGCAAACTTATTCCAATTTCATATTAGAACTATATCTACTGTATTCCAACTTCACTGTGGTTCATACCCCCCGATACTACCCATAGATTCATGAAAATAAGCGAACAACTCATAGAAAACAGAATTTGTCAAAAACAGGACAGTCTGTAGTAATCTGGAAGTTTGGTAAACTTCTATAACTCCAAAAAAAATCTAAAAATACATTAAACTTTAAAAAATTTATACAGAAGTAATGTGCAAAAAGTGTCAGACCCATTTGACTTTCCGGTAAAAAATGTAAAATCACACGCTACAGCCAAAGTTTCTGTTTTTGTACTGTACACAGTGAACAAGCAATCTAATCATCCTAAAACCGAAGCTTGGCACATTATTTTTATAATATAATGGATATATACAAGGGGATAACTATTTTCAGAGAAGCTTCCATGAAAAAATTTACATTGTTTCCATGAGCATGAACACAAGTGCTCAAGGTCGACCCCCATTTCTTCAATGCATAATCTTCCAATCACTTCTCATATTGAAAAACATTTTAGGCATGAGAGGCAAGTAATTTTTTTTTGTATTTTCATTCTTTAAAAAAATTGTATGTTTCACCCAAAACTAAACATAAACAAAAAAGGAAAAATAAAATCTACTTAGTGAAGAAAGAAAATAAGCACACACGAGAATATCAACCCCACGTTATTGCTCCCCGGCAACGGCGCCAGAAAAGAGCTTGATAATCCCCAAGTGCAGGGAAACATCGTAGAAATTCCCAAAGGTGGAAGTGATAAGTATGGATTGTAGAACCCACAAAGAGCTAAAGGTAAGATCGATATTCTCTCAAGTCCTATCTGCCACTGATACGACTCTACGTACACTGAACGTTTGCTTCCAACTAGAAACGAGAAATAATACTACGTTGTGGGTATGAAGAGGATAACTTTGCATGGTATCAGAGAGATAAAATATAAAAGTAGGTTCTGTTATCATAAAGTTAGAATATATTACTTAAGTATTATAAATAGCGAGTGTGGAATAATGATGGATCAGTGTGCGGAATTGTCCTAGGCAATTGTTAACAAGACCGATATTCGTCATTACAATTTCATATGAGCGAGAGGCATAAGATAACATACTTTCTCTTCTTGGATCATATGCACTTACGATTGGAACTCTAGCAAGCATCTGCAACTACTAAAGATAATTAAGGTAAAACCCAACCATAGCATTAAAGCATCAAGTCCCCTTTATCCCATACGCAATAACCCCCTTACTCGGGTTTATGCTTCTTTCACTCAAGCAACCCACTATAAGCGAATCATGAACGTATTGGAACACCCTATAGCGGGAATCCCTCACGCTTGCGCGACACAGAGGGCACAATAGGACAACACCAAAATAAAACATACAACTCGTACCAATCTAGATCATCAATCAACCCAAAGACAAAGGATATCTACTCAAAACATCATAGGTTGGCAACACATCATTGGATCATAATATGTGGCATAAAGCACCATGTTCAAGTAGGGATTATAGCGGGCGCGGGAGAGTGGACCGCTTAAATGTAACGCCCACGATGCGGCTATATCTCCCACGTGTCGAAGCACGACTTAGAGGCATAACCGCATTGTAAGCAATGTCGCAAGAGGGGTAATCTTTACACATCCCATGTACTGAATAAGGAAAGAGATACATAGTTGTCTTACAATCGCCACTTCACACAATACATGAATAAAGCATTACAACATCCAGATACAATCAAGGTCCGACTACGGAACCAAAATAGAAGAAGACCACCCCTAATGCTATAGATCCCCGATCGTCCCAACTGGGCTCCACTACTGATCAATTGGAAATGAAACAACATAATGAACGAGATCTTCATCGAGCTCCTCCTTGAGCTCGGTTGCGTCACCTGCACGGTATCATCGGCACCTGCAAACTGGTTTTGGAAGTAAATCTGTGAGTCACGGGGACTCAGCAATCTCACACCCTCGCGATCAAGACTATTTAAGCTTATGGGTAGGGTAAAGGTATGAATGAGGTGGAGCTGCAGCAAGCACTAGCATATATGGTGGCTAACATACGCAAATGAGAGCGAGAAGAGAAGGCAAAGCACTTTCGAGAATCTATGATCAAGAAGTGATCCTAGACTACTTACATTCAAGCATAACTCCAACACCATGTTCACTTCCAGGACACCGCCGGAAAGAGACCATCACGGCTACACACGCAGTTGATGCATTTTAATTAAGTTAAGTGTCAAGTTCTCTACAACCGGACATTAAAAAATTCCCATCTGCCCATAACCGCGGGCACGGCTTTAGAAAGTTCAAAACCCTGCAGGGGTGTCCCAACTTAGCCCATCACAAGCTCTCATGGTCAACGAAGGATATTCCTTCTCCCAGGACAGCCCGATCAGACTCGGAATCCCGGTTACAAGACATCTCGACAATGGTAAAACAAGTCCAGCAAAGCCACCCGAATGTGCCGACAAATCCCGATAGGAGCTGCACATATCTCGTTCTCAGGGCACACTGGATAAGCAATCCGTACAACTAAAACCAGCCCTCGAGTTTCCCCGAGGTGGCGCTACAAGGGGCTCTAGTTTCGGACCAACACTTAGAGAAGCACTGGCCCGGGGGGTTAAATAAAGATGACCCTTGAGTCTGTAGAACCCAAGGGAAGGTGGTAGGTTGTTAGTGCGAATGGTAAAACCAAGGTTGGGCCTTGCTGGAAGAGTTTTATTCAAGGCGAACTGTCAAGGGGTTCCCATTATAACCCAACCGTGTAAGGAAGGCAAAATCAAGGAACATAACACTGGTATGACGGAAACTAGGGCGGCAAGAGTGGAACAAAACACCAGGCATAAGGCCGAGCCTTCCACCCTTTACCAAGTATATAGATGCATTAATTAAATAAGAGATATTGTGATATCCCAACAAAATATCCATGTTCTAACATGGAACAAACTCCATCTTCACCTGCAACTAGCAACGCTATGAGAGGGGCTGAGCAAAGCGGTAACATAGCCAAACAACGGTTTGCTCGGACAAGGTGGGTTAGAGGCTTGACATGGCAATATGGGAGGCATGATAAATCATATGGTAGGTATCACGACATAGGCATAGCAATAGAGCGAGCAACTAGCAAGCAAAGATAGAAGTGATTTCGAGGGTATGGTCATCTTGCCTGAGATCCCGCAAGGAAGAAGAACGAGTCCCTGAAGCAGACAAGCGGATGTAGTCGAACGGATCCTCACAAACGCGACGTTAACGGAACTAACCCGAAGAAGCGACACCAGATAGAAGCAAACAACATAGTAAACAACCACCACATAAACATGGCATGATGCACAATCAAGTATGATGCATGTCCGGTTTAATGCGGCATGGCATGGCAAAGTGCACAAACAATTCTACAAGTTAAGTGAAGCTCAATATGCAACGAGTTGCATATTGACGGAACACCACATTAATTATTTAGTTCTCTCCTGGTTAGGTACTCAACAAATTTAAATGTTGGTTAACATGGCAAGAGGTGAAGCATAACAAAACTATACTATCTAAACAATTTAAATGGGGCCGGATATAACAAACAACAATTCCGGTAAAACCCCATATGCATTTAGCAATTTAAAGCAAACAACAATTTTAAACATATTAAATGTTATTATCATGATGCGGATGACATGTGCAAGATTATGCAAATTTTATGAAAAATTTGACATGATCATGATATGAAGCATTTTGTCATCATGGCGGAAATGAAAGGGGTGCCATGGCAACGATAACGGAAATGGTGCCACGGCAACATTCCGGTTCCGGTAGCTCATGGAGATACCGATGCAAAGGAGAAGTGTGCGGATGCGTGCGAAAGATGGTGGGGCGCTCCCGGATTCTGGGTGTCCCACGAGTTGGCGTCAAGGAAATGAGTGACAAGTTGGCATCTCAAACATCACAAGCATTCGTTCACGGACGTCGTTTCGAGGTTATACCTTCAAAGCGTGCAAGAGGGACAGTTCTTGTTCGGTGCAAAGTAGTGGAAGTAGTCGTTCTCGCACATTCTACGGTCGACGGTAGAGGTTCTCGCGATCTCGGCGACGATAGTGGTACATGTTTATCGTTGCACGAGTTTCCGTAGACGTTCATGTCATCGGTGTCGTGGTACTTGGGGTCTTCAGACTTTCCGGTCCCGTTCTTGCGACGGTAGTTGTTCACGTTCGACGTCGGGGTACTTGTCGGTCCCGTCTTGGCGGCGTAGATGTACACGTTGTTGGGGTACTTGTCGCATCATCGGGTGTAGTTGTACATGAGGGTCTTGACGAATCTGAAGGGGTACTTGATGGGTCCGGTCTTGGCGATCCAGGTTTCGTAGTGTCCTGGTACTTGACGCCTGGGATTGATTCCACGGTTGCATGCATCCACGGCAACACAGCGCAGATGCAAAGAGGCAACGACTTGGCGCGGTTCCGGTGGTTGAACAAGGCAGGGCAGCTCGGCCACGCGCGCTGCGGGTGGCAGAGGACAAGCAGAGGAGCAGCAGCGCGAGGGAAGGCAGCGACGCAGGCGAGGAGCAGCCCCAGCGGCGGAGCTCCATGGGAGGCGACTTGGTCGGGCGCGGCGGCGTGGTGCAGCAAGGCGACGAGGACGAGGCACTTCGGGGCAGCAAGGCGGAGGGCGGAGCAGAGGCGGCGTCTCTTTGTCGGAGATGAAGATGGGGAGGTGTGGAGGACACTAGCTCGGGCGGAGGTCGGGCCGGACCTCCTGCTGGCAGTGAGGTCGAGGCGGGTTGATGCCGCCGAGGAGAAGCAGGAGGAAGAGGTTGCCGCGAGAGGAACTGGCACGGGGGAGCGAGGGAGAGGGCTCGGGGCTCCTCCCTGGGGCATGAGGAAGGGAGCGAGAGGAGGGAGAGATCGATGGGGATCGGGTCGAGGGGAGAGGGAGTCGGGTGCGAGCGATCCTCTCCTGGCGGCGCAAGCAGGCAGACAAGGAGGAGGGGATCGAGGGAGAGGGTTCGCTGCGCCTAGGTTTAGGTTAGGTTAGGTGGGCTGTTGGGCCTAGAGGCTGCGGGGGGCCTTAGGCCAAAAGGGCCGGTGCAGGAGGTTGGAGGCCCAACTGGGGCCTGCAGTGCTACTATCTTCTCTTTTCTTTTTCTTCAGACAGAAAAATAAAGAGAAATGCACAGGGTGAAAGGAGAGGTGTATGAGATATATGAGAATATCCTCAAGACCATGGAATTATACCCTATTTTAATAAATTTCTTTGGGCAATTTTAAAGGTAGAAAATTAAACCAAGTTTGAATCAACTTCAAACTTGATGCAATTTTGAACCCAACCAAAACAACGTCAAATGAGATGAAATTTGGCAGAGAGGTTGAAGGCATGGTCGAGAATTTATAGGAAAAGAATGGACATTAATAGAGAATGGGAAAGTGGGACTTGCAAAAGACAGGAAAAAGAAGGGAAGGAGAAGGAGATGATGCATGGAACAAAGGCATGGGGAAATATTTTGCAAATGTGTCAAGGTAATTCCACATGAATGGAATATTTTTATATAGCTCCCTAATATTGGGAGGATATGTTATAAAGAGAATCACCATGTGAATTCCCTCGATTTAAATGGACCAAAGATCCATGCAATTTATTTAGCTGAGTTTTAAAATGGGTTGCATGATGACATGATGCAATGCACATGATGCAAGGATGAAAAGCAACACGCAAGCAAATGACATGGCAACGACGGCGAATAACTGGAAGACACCTGGCACAACAGTCTCGGGGCATCACAATACTCCACCACTACGAGAGGATCTCGTCCCGAGATCTAGAATGGCACCGGAGAGAAACGGAAAAGGAAGAGAAGAGGTAAAAGTAAGTTGCTTCTTTGACGAATGAGTGAACCCAATGAACCTTGGGAGGTTGAACAAATTTGAAAGAAAGAATACAACGAAGATGAACAAAGTTGAAAACTTCCGTTAGAAAATAGGAACAAGGAACATCACGAGAACCATGTAGGTTTAAAGGCATGAGAAAAGGGTTGCAATGGACAAGAAGTATAGCCAAGCACTCCGGTAGAAATGAGATGCAAGACTTGAAAAGGCGAAAAGAACTTGAGTAGAGGACAGAACACTCCGGTTAAATGGATAAGCAAAGGAAAGAACATGATCTTTGACAAAACGAGACGATGGTTGAAGAAGCAATATCATAAAGCCTCCGGAACGAAAGAATAGAAGTTGGACCGTCGGAACAAAAAAAGGGAGAATAAAACACCATCTTCTACCTCAAATGAGCTTGAAAGCATCTTAAAGAGAAGGGTCGAATGGAATTGTTGGAAAACCAACAACAAAAAGAGTAAGCTTGTTGTGGGCTTATAGAAAACACCTCGAAATTATGAGGTGAAATTCTGCCACTAATGGAAACAATAGATTGGATTGATATGAACAAGACGAGAAACTTATTTCACCGGGAGGATAAAAGAAGAACTTGGGTCATTTATGAGCATCATAAATAGCAACAATCCTTAGGGAAGACTTTAGGTAAAACATGACACAAGCTAACTCCAAAGAAGAGGTTGATGGATTTGGAATATCTCATACTTGATAACTTGTGAATCATGAAACATGAACTCAAATTATCAAGAATGACCTAACACCATCTCAAATGATAAGAGAGAAACAAATGCACTCCGGATTACAAAATGAAGAAAACTTGAGCTCCTCTGAAAAGAATCTCGATGAACACTTCGAGAAGGGATTAAATCCTTGATGAACCACCATGTAAAGCCTCCATGAAGAACTCCGGTAACAAAAGGATGATCAAACGGAAGGAAAGAGAGGTTGAAAACAAAGGTGAAGCCTTGCCAAGATTGGATGAAGCTTTGCGATGAGATAAAGTGGAAAATTTTGAACTCCGGGAGAAAAGATAACGCAACTCGAACCAAGAATATGATATGATGAACCTCCGGAGTAAGATATTGAATTTACCCGATGAAACAAGAATAAGAATTACATTATGCTTATCCTTCATCAATTAAATTGATGACAAACAATGGATTTGGCATACTACTTATTCCCGTTGGAAAGGATTGATGAGAGATATAGCGTAAACTGAGAAGGTCTTCCACAAACCACCGGTAGGATTTGGAAAACAACGAATTAGTTGATATGATAACCAAGGAAGAGAGATCTTGAGTGAAACACCGTATGAATTGAAAAAAATGAATGAAGTAAAGGGATGAATCATCGGTAAGAATTAGAGAATGAATGAAGATACTTGAGATAATTTATATGCAAGTGAACGAAGAGATCCCGAACTGATTTGAGAAAACTTGAATGATGCACCAGTAAGATTTGGAGAACGAGAGCTGAAAGCTTGAATGAATACTTCTGAGATGGTGGGCTTTGGAGAAACAAACTGAAAATACTCTGAATTGCACCGGATAGGTGAAAAGAATTATCACGACCAAAAACAATTATGAGAGGACAGCAACAAAACTAGAGCCACGAATCTTCAAGAGAACGGACCAAGATTTAGAGGAAACACTTCTTCGGTCTTCAAATGTAGAGAATGACGACGAGAAACACCACCATGAATTGTTGAGATACTCCGGGAGAATGAATATTAGAAAGGTTGAACCGACGATGAAAAGAATTTGAAAGATCTTGGAGAAGGCATTTGACTGATGATAATTCATTCTTACATCAAACTTGGGAAAAGAATTTGAAAATAGCTCTGGTAAAATTAGAAGAGTCAGGTAAGATCCTGGGAAAGACCTGTGGGTTAGGGCCCACTCAAAAGAAACACCGTTGAACAATTTAAAAGAGAGATTGCGTCGGTTGAAATAAATGGCTTGAATGAGGTAACATCCTCAAAATATCTTGGACGGAATGATAATGGAGACACAAATCTTCTTAGATATTATCAGCACTCCAGAACAATTGAATAGCGAGAAATGTCTGAATGTGAGGTGCACCGGCATGAGAAGGTATTTGAAGCGAGGAAAAAGGATATGATCAACAAAGCTTGAATTAAATCCACCAGAGAAGAGAAAAGAAACGAAGAATGATGAGCTTGAAGCTCCATTAGAATATTCATGAGAATCCTCGGATACGAACATTGAAAGAAAAGAATGGAGAGACTTCCATAGATAAAATGGATACTTGGATAAGAAATCTGAGTCTTGAAGAAAAAGGGTGGGAGGGTGGGAAAACAAAGACAACTTGGAGACGGATGAAAAAAACACCGTTGACGAAAAATTTGAGTTGATCTTGCGGATGTTGAAAATGATCGGATCCACTTGAATAGAGACACCGGTTCAGAAGAAATTGAGATGGCAAACTCGATGATCAAGAAGGATTGGTATTCACGTAAAAATATGAGAACATCGCTGAGAAAAGGTATGGAATCAACACTTGACTTCGAAGCAACTCAAATACCACAACTCAAACAAAACAAAGATTGACTTGCAGAATAAGCCGGAACAAACATATGATAGAGATTTCGTCCGAAGTTTTCATGGTGGGGCCTACACGGGCTCGATCGTACAACACCATCATGTACAAGGTAGTGCACATGGCATACGAAGCGTCCCCGAGTCAGCATAGCCAAGGACTCTTTAAGACACAACGAGACCACTGTAAAACCAACCGTGGATAGGCGGACCACTAGACGTCGAACCCCAATTTCATATCATACATATGACGGAAAGATATCCTAAGAGCTACTTGAATTCCCACTTATAAACTATCGAAACTTTCCGGTTATGCAATCCGGTGTTGGGGATACAGGGGAAGCATAATATCTCACCCAAAACTAGGAAATCCTACATCCAGCTGTATCCATCCTTCAACACATAACCAAGAAATCTTCGGAAATCATTTACCTCAACCTTCGAAAAGCATCCTTTATATGAGTTATGGCAATACTTCCGAACTCCCGCCCCAGTACTGGGTGGCGTCGAGGTTATCTCACCAACAACTGCATAAAAGAGATTTTCGATGTCGACGAAACTCAGGTATTCCAGAACTGCAACGATAAAATTGTGATGACAACACCTCGGAGCTCAACTCCCCGGGACACTGCCACAACCCCTAAATGTCAGGAGGCACCAAGAATAATGTTCTCGTCATAAAACCATCGAAACGATTCCAAGATACCCGTGTGATCCTAAATTTTTTTAGTGAAATTTGAGAAGAGAAGAGTCAAAACTCTACATCAAGAGACCTCACCAGAGCGACGAAGGGGCTGAGGAGTAAAAAGAATCCTACTTTCCGATATATATAATCCTATAAGACTCAAAACATTTTTCTAGACTCAACAACGCCAGCGATTCGATCAAGCAGGGGGCTCCTAAGTCGGGGAAGGCTCTGATTACCAACTTGTAACGCCCACGATGCGGTTATATCTCCCACGTGTTGAAGCACGACTTAGAGGCATAACCGCGTTGTAAGCAATGTCGCAAGAGGGGTAATCTTTACACATCCCATGTACTGAATAAGGAAAGAGATACATAGTTGGCTTACAATCGCCACTTCACACAATACATGAATAAAGCATTACAACATCCAGATACAATCAAGGTCCGACTACAGAACCAAAATAGAAGAAGGCCACCCCTAATGCTACAGATCCCCGATCGTCCCAACTGGGCTCCACTACTGATCAACTAGAAATGAAACAACATAATGAACGAGATCTTCATCGAGCTCCACCTTGAGCTCGGTTGCGTCACCTGCACGATATCATCGGCACCTGCAAAATGGTTTTGGAAGTAAATCTGTGAGTCACGGGGACTCAGAAATCTCACACCCTCGCGATCAAGACTATTTAAGCTTATGGGTAGGGTAAAGGTATGAGGTGGAGCTGCAGCAAGCACTAGCATATATGGTGGCTAACATACGCAAATGAGAGCGAGAAGAGAAGGCAAAGCACTTTCAAGAATCTATGATCAAGAAGTGATCCTAGACTACTTACGTTCAAGTATAACTCCAATACCGTGTTCACTTCCCGGACACCGCCGGAAAGAGACCATCACGGCTACACACGCGGTTGATGCATTTTAGTTAAGTTAAGTGTCAAGTTCTCTACAACCGGACATTAACAAATTCCCATCTGCCCATAACCGCGGGGCACGGCTTTCGAAAGTTCAAAACCCTGTAGGGTGTCCCAACTTAGCCCATCACAAGCTCTCATGGTCAACGAAGTATATTCCTTCTCCCAGGACGGCCCGATCAGACTCGGAATCCCGGTTACAAGACATCTCGACAATGGTAAAACAAGTCCAGCAAAGCCACCCGAATGTGCCGACAAATCCCGATAGGAGCTGCACATATCTCGTTCTCAGGGCACACCGGATAAGCAATCCGTACAACTAAAACCAACCCTCGAGTTTTCCCGAGGTGGCGCTGCAAGGAGCTCTAGTTTCGGACCAACACTTAGAGAAGCACTGGCCCGGGGGGGGGGTTAAATAAAGATGACCCTTGAGTCTGCAGAACCCAAGGGAAGGTGGTAGGTTGTTAGTGCGAATGGTAAAACCAAGGTTGGGCCTTGCTGGAAGATTTTTATTCGAGGCGAACTGTCAAGGGGTTCCCATTATAACCCAACCGTGTAAGGAACGCAAAATCAAGGAACATAACACTGGTATGACGGAAACTAGGGCGGCAAGAGTGGAACAAAACACCAGGCATAAGGCCGAGCCTTCCACCCTTTACCAAGTATATAGATGCATTAATTAAATAAGAGATATTGTGATATCCCAACAAAATATCCATGTTCCAACATGGAACAAACTCCATCTTCACCTGCAACTAGCAACGCTATAAGAGGGGCTGAGCAAAGTGGTAACATAGCCAAACAACGGTTTGCTAGGACAAGGTGGGTTAGAGGCTTGACATGGCAATATGGGAGGCATGATAAATCATGTGGTAGGTATCGTGGCATAGGCATAGCAATAGAGCAAGCAACTAGAAAGCAAAGATAGAAGTGATTTCGAGGGTATGGTCATCTTGCCTGAGATCCCGCAAGGAAGAAGAACGAGTCCCTGAAGCAGACAAGCGGACGTAGTCGAACGGATCCTCACAAATGCGACGTTAACGGAACTAACCCGAAGAAGCGACACCGGAAAGAAGCAAACAACATATTAAACAACCACCACATAAACATGGCATGATGCACAATCAAGTATGATGCATGTCCGGTTTAATGCGGCATGGCATGGCAAAGTGCACAAACAATTCTACAAATTAAGTGGAGCTCAATATGCAACGAGTTGCATATTGACGGAACACCACATTAATTATTTAGTTCTCTCCTGGTTAGGTACTCAACAAATTTAAATGTTGGTTAACATGGCAAGAGGTGAAGCATAACAAAACTATACTATCTAAACAATTTAAATGGGGCCGGATATAACAAACAACAATTTCGGTAAAACCCCACATGCATTTAGCAATTTAAAGCAAACAACAATTTTAAACATATTAAATGTTATTATCATGATGCGGATGGCATGTGCAAGATTATGCAAATTTTATGAAAAAGTTGACATGAGCATGATATGAAGCATTTTGTCATCATGGCGGAAATGAAAGGGGTGCCACGGCAACGACAACGGAAATGGTGCCACGGCAACATTCCGGTTCCGGTAGCTCATGGAGATACCGATGCAAAGGAGAAGTGTGCGGATGCGTGCAAAAGATGGTGGGGCGCTCCCGGATTCCGGGTGTCCCACGAGTTGGCGTTAAGGAAACGAGTGACAATTTGGACACGGTGCAAACTCGAGCATCTCAAACATCGCAAGCATTCGTTCATGGACGTCGTCTCGAGGTTATACCTTCGAAGCGTGCAAGCGGGACAGTTCTCGTTCGGTGCAAAGTAGAGGAAGTGGACGTTCTCGCGATGACGGTAGTGGAAGTATTCGTTCTCGCACACACTAGGGTCGACGGTAGAGGTTCTCGCGATCTCGGCGACGGTAGTGGTACATGTTTATCATTGCACGAGTTTCCGTAGACGTTCATGTCATCGGTGTCGTGGTACTTGGGGTCTTCGGACTTTCCGGTCCCGTTCTCGCGATGGTAGTCATTCACATTCGACGTCGGGGTACTTGTCGGTCCGGTCTTGGCGGCGTAGATGTACACGTTGTCGGGGTACTTGTCGCATCATCGGGTGTAGTTGTACATGAGGGTCTTGACGAATTCGAAGGGGTACTTGAAGGGTCCGGTCTTGGCGATTTAGGTTTCGTAGTGTCCTGGTACTTGACGCTTGGGATTGATTCCACGGTTGCATGCATCCACGACAACACAGCGCAGATGCAAAGAGGCAACGACTTGGCGCGGTTCCGGTGGTCGAACAAGGCAGGGCAGTTCGGCCACGCGCGCAGCGAGCGGCAGAGGACAAGCAGAGGAACAGCAGCGCGAGGGAAGGCAGCGACGTAGGCGAGGAGCAGCCCCAGCGGCGGAGCTCCATGGGAGGCGACTTGGTCGAGCGCGGCGGCGTGGTGCAGCAAGGCGACGAGGATGAGGCACTTCGGGGCAGCAAGGCGGAGGGCGGAGCAGAGGCGGCGTCTCTCTGTCGGAGATGAAGATGGCTCGGGCGGAGGTCGGGCCGGAGCTCCTGCTGGCAGCAAGGTCGAGGCGGGTTGGTGCCGCCGAGGAGAAGCAGGAGGAAGAGGTTTTCACGGGAGGAATTGGCACGGGGGAGCGAGGGAGAGGGCTCGGGGCTCCTCCCTGGCGCGTGAGGAAGGGAGCGAGAGGAGGGAGAGATCGATGGGGATCGGGTCGAGGGGAGAGGGAGTCGGGTGCGAGCGATCCTCTCCTGGCGGCGCAAGCAGAGAGACAAGGAGGAGGGGATCGAGGGAGAGGGTTCGCCGCGCCTAGATTTAGGTTAGGTTAGGTGGGCTGTTGGGCCTAGAGGCTGCAGGAGGCCTTAGGCCAAAAGGGCCGGTGTAGGAGGTTGGAGGCCCACCTGGGGCCTGCAGTGCTACTATCTTCTCTTTTCTTTTTCTTCAGACGGAAAAATAAAGAGAAATGCACAAGGTGAAAGGAGAGGTGTATGAGAGATATGAGAATATCCTCAAGACCCTGGAATTATACCCTATTTTGATAAATTGCTTTGGGCAATTTTAAAGGTAGAACATTAAACCAAGTTTGAATCAACTTCAAACTTGATGCAATTTTGAACCCAACCAAAACAACGTCAAATGAGATGAAATTTGGTAGAGAGGTTGAAGGCATGGTCGAGAATTTATAGGAAAAGAATGGACATTAATAGAGAATGGGAAAGTGGGACTTGCAAAAGACAGGAAAAAGAAGGGAAGGAGAAGGAGATGATGCATGGAACAAAGGCATGGGGAAATATTTTGCAAATGTGTCAAAGTAATTCAACATGAATGGAATATTTTTATATAGCTCCCTAATATTGGGAGGATATGTTATAAAGAGAATCACCATGTGAATTCCCTCGATTTAAATGGACCGAAGATCCATGCAATTTATTTAGTTGAGTTTTAAAATGGGTTGCATGATGACATGATGCAATGCACATGATGCAAGGATGAAAAGCAACACGCAAGCAAATGACATGGCAACGACGGCGAATAACTGGAAGAAACCTTGTGCAACGGTCTCGGGGCGTCACAGTAAAAGAGATGAGTATGGTGATGATGATGGTGATGTTGATGGAGACGATCACCACGGCGATGATTCGCCTCCCGATGGCACTCTGGTGCCACCGAGAGAGAGGAGGAGAGGTTCTCCCCCTTGTACTTCCTCCTCCATGGCCTCCCCCTGGATGGGGAGAGGTTCTCCCTCTGGTCCTTGGCCTTCATGGTGATGATGGCCCCTCCGGGATCCTCCTCCATAGCCTCCGGCGATGATGGCCCCCTCCGGCAGGGTGCCAGAGAGGGCCTAGATTGATTTCTCATGGCTACAGAGGCTTGCGGCGGCGGAACTTCCGATCTAGGTTATTTTCTGGAGGTTTGGGCATTTATAGGAGAGGTTGGCGTCGAGAACAAGTCAGGGGGGCCCACGGGAAGTCCACGAGGCACAGGGGCACGCCCAAGGGGGGTGGGCGCGCCCCCACCCTCGTGGCCCCCCGGGACTCCCCTCTGGTAGATTTTTGTTCCAGTATTTTTTATATTTTCCAGAAAAATTCTCCATTGGTTTTCATCGCATTCCCAGAACTTTTATTTCTGCACAAAAACAACACCATGATAGTTCTGCTGAAAACAGCATCAGTCCGGGTTTGTTCTAATCAAATCATACCAAAATCATATAAAACTATTGTAAGCATGGCATGAATACTTCATAAATTATAGATACGTTGGAGACGTATCACTGGAAGAAATCCCCAGAGTTGCACTCGATGGAGGAGCGACAAACCGAGGCGAGGGGATCCCATCCTCCTCGTCAGTAGCCAGTGCCTAGAGGCGGCTACCACGCGCGCCCCCACCAGTCTCGAGGCAACCGCCGAGGCCGAGCATGCCGGAGAACCACAGGAGCCCCACCGAACCTGAATCTATGCGCCCGCTGCTCCGAGATATGAGGGAGAGAGACAGGTCGCCGCCCACGTGCCCTCGGTCGCCTCCAACGGCTCTCTGATTTCGAAACCCATCTCGGTGTTGTGGTTACTGGTCATGGATCTTTTTCTTTCGGCAATTGATTTGCCTCTCTCTGTGTCATTGGAGACTCAGTCCCCTTTTTTCTCAAACAAATCTCAAGTATGTACATACACAATCAGCTGTCGTAGCCACTTGCCTGCCTCTAGCTCCATCCAGCGCAGTTGATCCGCTACACTCCTGGTCCTGGGGCCCTCTGGCAAGCGCCACTGCTGCACCCTCCCTTGAGCACCATGTATCTTGACGAGACCTCGCGAGAACACGCCACTGCCAGCCTCCACACCAAGACTTATCTCGCCAAAAATTGTTGTTGGCCTGCCACATATTTGCTTCCACTGTTGCCGTGCGAGCTGCTGCCTCCCGATTGCTTCTTCCAATCTCATCGTGAACCACGCCGCAACCGGCTACATCTCAAATTTGATAGTTCCTCTAGATCAACAGTCCACAACCTCCTCATAACCTTGCTTTTATACCACTTGTTAGAATAAATCCGAGGGCACCATCAATCATCCGAGGACCAAACAATCACACAAGCATGACACCAAGATTTCTTAACGAGGTTCACCGATATGGCTACATCCCCGGGGCCTGACTATGGGCGCTCCTCCCCATGATACCGCTACAATACCGCACTCGGTCGCCCTTGACGCCGACACATGTCGTTGGCTTCCCCTGCATTCCTGTGCTATTATGTTGGCATAGGTTACATCATGTGTCTACCCTCGCTATATATGAGAGGCCTAGGATACAAGTGTCCTACTAGGACACGACTCCATATCCTATCTAAACACTATACTACTGAGAGTCCAACTGTAACCTACCTAGTACAGTATACTCGACACGACTCTAACATTAGTCCTGCTTTCGCTTGAGGACAAGCGAGGTCTAAGCTTGGGGTAGTTGATACGTCCATTTTGCATATTTTTTCCTACTGATATTTATAATGTTTTTGGTCATTATTTCACTTTAGGATGCAATTCTAATGTCTTTTCTCTTTATTTGCAAGATCTACATGAACAGGGAAATTACCGGCAGCTGGAATTCTGGACCTAGAAGAGCTACAATAGAGATAACTATTCTATGGAACTCCAATTACCTAAAATTTTATGGAGATTTTTTGTTGAATATAAAAAAATAATGGAACGAAGAACCACCAGAGGGGGGCCACCTGCTGCTCACAAGGTAATAGGGCGCTCCCTGGTGCCTTCTGAGGCCCACAGCGGCCCTTCGGGTTCCCTCTTTTTGCTCTATGAGGCCTTTTGCCCAAGAAAAAAATATAAGCAAAGACTTTCGGGATGACGCGCCGCCATCTCGAGGCAGAACCTAGGCAGGAGCACTTTTGCTCTCGGTGGAGCGATTTCACCGTGGATACTTCCCTCTAGGGTGATCGAAGTCATCGACATCATCAACGATCCTCCCCGTCGTGTGAGGATAAATCTTCATCAACATCTTTATAAGCACCATCTCCTCTCAAACCCTAGTTTATCACTTGTATTCAATCTTTCTCCCAAAACCTAATATTGGTACCTGTGGGTAGCTAGTACGATTGACTACATCTTGTAGTTGATGCTAGTTGGTTTATTTGGTGGAGATTATATTTTTAGATCCTTAAGCATACACAATACACCCCTGATATTGAATATGAATATGATTTGTAAGTAGTTACTTTTGTTCTTGAGGTCATGGGAGAAGTCTTGTTATACGTAATCATGTGAAGTTGGTATTTGTTCAATATTTTAATGATATATATGTTGTTGTTCCTTTAGTTGTGTCATGTGAACATCGACTACATGACACTTCATCATACTTGGGCCTAAGAGAAGACATTGGGGATTAATAAGTAGATGATGCGTTGTGATGGTGAAAGAAGCTTAAACCCTAGTTTATGCGTTATTCCGTAAGGGGCTGATTTGGATCAATATGTTTTATACTATGGTTCGATTTATCTCAATTCTTCTTTCGTACTTGTGGATGTTTGCGAGAGGGGGTAATCATAAGAGGGTTGCTTGTTCAAGTAAGAACCGCACCCTAGCACCGGTCCACCCACATATCAAATTATCGAAGTAGTGAATGTGAATCAACTAAACATGATGAACGTGACTAGACATGAACTCCCATGTGGCCTCAAGAACGCTTTGCTCATTATAAGAAGTACCTTCGTCTTGTTGCTATAAACAAGATTGGACGACTGCTACTTGTGAGCTCCATTGGAATTTCCTTGAAGAGGAGAGGGTAAAGCAGTATAGTAGAGATAAGTATTCCCCTCAGTTAAGAACCAAAGTTATCAATCCAGTAGGAGAACCACGCAAATTCTCTTTAGCGGTACCTACACACAGAAAAGCAAATACTTGCACCCAACGCAAACAAGGGGGTTGTAAACTCCGTAGGCGGTTAATTGTAAGGATCAAATCTTGTAGTGGTAGATAGATAAAGTAAAACACAAAAATAAAAAGAACATAAAATAAATTGCAATAAGATATTTTTGGATTTTATATATGATAAAAATAGACCCGGGGGGTCATAGTTTTCACTAGAGGCTTCTCTCTTGAATATATCATACGGTGGGTAAGCAAATTACTATTGGACAATTGATAGAAAAGCGCATAGTTATGATGATATTCAAAGCAATGATCATGCATATAGGCATCATGTCTGAGACAAGTAGATCGACTCCTGCCTGCATCTACTACTATTACTCCACCCATCGACCGCTATCCGGCATGCATCTAGAGTATTAAGTTAATTAAAACAGAGTTACGCCTTAAGCAAGATGACATGATGTAGACAAAGTAAACCCAATCAATATGAATAAACCCCATATTTTTATCCTTAATGGCAATGATACAAATACGTATCATGTACCTTTAGGTCACTGGGATTGAGCACCACAAGATCGAACTCATCAGAAAGAACCTCTCTCATTGCAATATAAATCAATCTAGTTGGCCAAACCAAAAGGATCGATCGGAGAGAAATAGAAATCTATAAAAGTCATGCATATAAGAATTCAGAAAAGACTCAAATAATATTCATGAATAATCTGATCATAAACCCAAAATTCATCGGATCCTAACAGACACACCGGAAAAGAAGATTACATCAAATAGATCTCCAAGAATATCAAGAACATTGTATTAAAGATCAAAGAGAGAGAGGAAGCCATCTAGCTACCAGCTACGGACCTGTACGTCGATGGTGAACTACTGACGCATCATCAGAAGGGTAGTAAGGTTGATGTAGAAGCCCTCCGTGATCGATTCCCCTTTGGCAGAGTAGCAGAGAAGGCCTCTAGATGGGATCACGGAAGAACAGAGGCTTGCGGCGGCGGAAAAAGTGTTTTGGGTGTCTCTCTGATGTATTGGGAATATTTGGGAATTTATAGAAGTGGAATTAGGTCAAGAGGTGCCACGAGGGGACCACAAGCATGCGTCCTGCAGGCTTGTCGCTCCCTCATGGCTCTGCAGGTCTTCTCTCGAAGCTTCTAGACTCCCTTCTGGTCCAGAAAAATCTTCAAAAAGTTTCGTAGCATTTGGACTCCGTTTGGTACTAATTTTCTGAAAAGCCAAAAACAAGCAAAAAACGGCAACTAGCACTGGGCAATAGGTTAATAGACTAGTCCCAAAAATGATATATAATTGCATATAAAACATCCAAGACTTATACTATAATAGCATGGAATAAAAAAATAGATACGTTGGAGACGTAGCAGCCACCTTGATGCACTCTTGTTCCTATTGTTACTTGTTACTTGTTACGAATTACCTCGCTGCAAAACTATCAGTTATCACTACTTACATCAATTGCAAATAATACCTTGCTGAAAACCGCTTGTTATTTCCTTCTGCTCCTCGTTGGTTTCGACACTCATACTTATCGAAAGGACTACGATTGATCTCCTATGCTTGTGGGTCATCAACGGCGACGACGAGGAAGAGGCGATGACGGCGGTGATGAGAGCGAGATGGGGGAAGAGTGACTGAGTGAGAGTGAAGTGGAGGAAGGGTGCGTGCGTGCAGATAGAGTTCTTCTAGTGCGATGGGCGCACCGAACGACCCGCCACTGCCACTTTGGGGTGGTGGGCGGCAAACTTTGAGTTGAATTTTCATAGACCACAACTTACGTGTGGTGGGCACAAAATGGTGCCTGCCACAGCTAATGTCTGGCTAGTTTTTTTTGCGCCGGTTGTAAGCGTTTATCTTTGGTGGGGCGTGTGTCGTGCCCGCTACTGCTTCCTTGAGGACTAGTGGCGGGTCTGAATTATCACCCGTCATTGTTAGCATTCATCACGTGGTCATATTCAGAAGTGCCTACTTGTGGCGGGTCTGAACTTTTGCCGGCCACTGTTGTGTCTACAACTCTGGTGGGTGTATTATGGCATCAACACTACTACTTTTCCTAACTAGTAATGGCGGGTGTCTAGTCGCGCCCGCCACTCATTTGAGTTAACCTATAAGGATTTTCCCACTAGTGTCTGCACCACCGCAACCGGAGGGCCCGCTGGCGAAGCCGTGCTCCGCCCCATGATGGTAGTGGCGGAGTGGCCCTGACACTGGAGCACTGCGCCGCCTACTCTGCCCCCGCCCCGATGCGATCTGGAGGCGCCCCTTTGGACCGAGTGTGACGTCCTCCGGCCGGTCTGTCGTGGCGGTCGGGCGCGCCCTCTATTCTGTAACTCACCCTAGCTTGAGCTTCGAGTCGGCCTCCCGGGGTGGTGGCCATGGGGCCGTTTGGTTGTGCCCGGCGGCGGCAGCTTCGTACAGCATGTCGGCTGAGAAGTTGGTTGCGCGTGAGCTCTTCATCACCCCCGCAAGGGCGGATGTAGTCCAGCGGCCATGGACCCCTCCCGCGTCTATGGTCGACCGGGCGGCTTCGGATCCAGTACGCCCCAGGAGTTACGCTCTTTCCGGCTCCTTCGGCATGCTGGCACCTTGGTGTCTCCGCACCCCCACACTACTAGTGTCATTGGTTGGCCGTCCATCCCGGAATATCTTCAATTCCGACACACTTTGGGAGTTGCGTCTCCTTCCAACTCCTTGGACTCGTCGGAGTCCCTGCTGCTCCAGTGCCGAGGTCCTGAATATGTGCTCCCTTCCAGATCTGGGCTCGTCTAGGTTTACGGCTATCGTCATGCCCCCACTGCCTCTCTTCCGCCTAGACACCCAACCTCGCCCACCTCCGTGACCCGTCCGTCCTTCCGCCTGATCGGGAGCTCGCACGCCTGGCGCTACGATGTGCCTCCTTCGGCGGCGGGCATGGCTCCCCTTCCCGAGGTCGCGGCTCCGGCCAACATCCACTTCTTCTTCTCTGTTTCGTGCTCCGATGGCTTGTGATTGCTCGGACTCAGGCTAGGGTGAAATTCCTGCATCCTATGCTGGCAGAGGCGACTCCCATGGGTGTCGTCCCCTTCTTGGAGGCGGTGCTATGGCCATTATATGTGCCATTCTTCGAGCATCGGGGGAAACCCTAGGCCCGGTTTATCTGGATTGGACGGTGACGACGTCTCTGTGTCGTTCTCCTTTGTGAAGGCGATGTCTTATTTGCTCGCGGCGTCCTCGATTCTGAATTTGGAGACGTTGATTGTCTAGTTGTTGGTTTGGGCTTATTCTTACTACGATGAGTATAATTGTGTTTTTCTCTGTTTGGGCTGAGCATCACAAGTCTCTATGCTTCGAGCACTATGTACCATGTTCACGCGTCTTACGGTTTGTGCCTTGTGTTGTACTAACTCTTGTACTCGCTCTAATTTCTTCTATCAATGAAATGATGCGTAAGCTCTGCATTTTCATGGAAAAATTTATAACACGCTAAATTCAGTTAAATGGCTTAGTGCGACATCCGAACAAATGCACTGAGATAGTATGCTATTTAAAACTATATTTTTTTAGAAGAGTTTACAACGGAAACCATTTTCTTGAAGGAATCTGTGATATCTTTATAGGTTGTTCCAGTCACATGTCTGGGCCAGATTCGACTGGTCATGTTTTTAACTGTATCTTCACACTTCCCAGTATTATACATACGTTCAGGGTTCTTGATCGAGATAATATTATCGATAGTCATAAAATTTACTCTCAATGTTCAGTTTGATACTAAAACTTTGAAAATGCGAAATTGCAGTCACTTAACTTGACTCAAGCGTATACATATGGTCAAAGGATACGTTTCAGGTGTATCCGTACATATGGGCCCTTCTGTCAGGGACTGATAGCAAACGCTCATATACACGCGCATACACTCACCCTATCCCTATGAGCACATTCGAAAGACTGAGCCAGCGTATCATCTTGAAATTTACGAAGTCACCATAAACACCTCGTCATCGACGGGGACGTCTCCGCCCACTGAATGCGTATCACCAGAAATACTGAAATAAATCGACGAATAAATGTGAGCACCAGGACTTGAATCCTGGTGGGCTGGGGATGCCGCAGTCCCTCCAACAATCCAACCACAGACTGGTTCGCATATTTGAGGTATACAAGTTTAAATGTATTTAAGAATGTCCCACCAGTTACAAATAACTAAGGTCGTCAGGTCTAACCGAAGACAACATGGTAATACATTCGCCCTAGCCACTACAACATCCACCTGCACAACTTTAAAGGGGATAACTTGTCTTAATCTACTAGAACAAACTCGATCGTGGAGTTGAAAGCCCATTTGTGACTATTCATTTTTTATAGAAATTTGTAGATATTACGTAAATTATAATTTTAGTAATAAATAAATCTTTAAATATTCATGTGTTATAAATATTTTACATACAAATGAAATAACCTACTTTAAAAATTGTTCATGTATTATTTTAAAATATTCATATATTTAAAATAACATTTATGAATTGTAAAAATGTTTGTATAACTAAAAGAATTCAATATTTAAAATTAAAATGTTTATATGAATAGTCAATCATGTTTAATATTTAAATTATATAATTTCTTCAATACAAGCCATGAGTAAAAATTATACACAAGTTAATATTCATGACATTTTAGTAAATGTTTGTATTCATCATTTTGTGCAGTTTAAATATAAGACATGAGTGTATAATTTTGCATGGATTCATTAAACATATTTATTTAATAAAAAATGCAATGTCCATATTAACTAATTTTTTTATATAATACACAGGTCTATATTTAGTAATGATCATTTGTATGTACGCTATTTTTTAACACACAAGTCTTTGACCATAATTTTATTACTTATGTTTTACAAATATCTTTAAAAAATTGACATATGCTATACTTAATATATTTTTGTATAATACACAAGGTTATATTCAAAAAAAATTATATACTAATCATCGTCCGTATGTATATTATGTACAACACCCAAATATTTGGACATAACTTTTATTATTTACGTTCGCAAATACACTACTAGGAAAAGGCCTACTAGTGGCGCATCTGTTTTGCCTACTAATGGCGCACTACAAGTGTGTCACTAGTATCACGCCATTAGTATTTTTTACTAATGGCGCACCATGCCGTGCGCCATTAGTATAGCCCACGGTGCGCCATTAGTATGCCTCCCAGGGGGCCATATTTATCCATGTGCTTTGGCATGCTAATGGCGCACTAGTGGATGATGCGCCATTAGAGTCTTTTTTGCAGTGCGCCATTAGTGTGCCACTAGTATGAATATTAGGGATTTTTCTTCTTCTGATATTTGCACAGGTTACAAAATATATTACTGCACATAATATAGAGAGCACAACATATAAACAGCAGATTCATCAAATACAATAAAAGATTAGTCTCCGAATACAATTCATCATATTAGTCTCCGAATTCAAAAGACCGAACAAAGATAGAACATTACAAGTCTCGAGACCGCGAGTTTGTCGGAAGTAATACTAATCATAACAAGTCCTACTAATCATAATCATACAACTTCTACTCGTTATTAATAACAAGTCATACGATCGTCATCTTGATAGTCATCGAACCAACCCTACTTAATTGTTCTTAGCACATGATCATCAGTATTAGGCAGGACCTAAATATCCTATTTAAGGTAAAATAGCATAAAACAATATAGACCCTGACTCTCCATTATGGAGAATGGAGATCATCCTGTCTCCAATTCTTGCGCTTCGCTTCCTTTTGCTTCCAAGAAGCTCCATACGACTGTCCATACATTTTTTCCATCCTTTGATTTGCATGTCTCCACTTGCTTTAGAAATCTGGTATGGACAGTTGAGATTCGTAGGATGACCTGGCTGTATGTTCAAAACATTAAGGCTACATTTCTGATACATCAAATGAGGCACACAATTCTCTGGGATTATCTGTTGAAAAACATAGTAATAACTTCATAGTTAGCAATGATGTACTAGTTTTAGAAGTATGCAAAAGATGTACGGATCTCGTAATAGTAAAAAATCTTACCAGGGTATCTCCATGGTAGTTACCGTAGTTGAACACATGCACTAGTGGCACGTATTGACCATAATATTGAGGAGTTTGATTGTAGATATTGTAATTCTCAATGTCAGTACAAAATCCGACCAGATGATTTTTCTCCTTGTAAGTTGTTAATTCGGAGCCATCGGTGTAGTGGGTTTTGTCTACCATCTCCCGCACATTCTTTGAACAATAAAAATAAGCTGTCAATGGAAATAAGCTGTCAACTATTTTGAAATAAACAATATAAATTAGCTAATAACTATATTTGAGAAACTCACATAGCGGTAGAATTGGAGGCGTATCAACAAGGACCCAAATGTCCATATTGTCTTGCTCGATTTTAGGATCACCAAGATCCATGGTGACAAGCATACCCTCATCAAAACCATACATCTTGCAAAATGCTTCCCAATTTTTGCAACCAAAATGGGTTACGCTCCCAGAATTATACAGATTTACTTCAAAATCCACATCGTGATGAGTCCTTAGGTGAATTTTCTTTGTTTCAGAAATTTCATGGTCTTCAAAATCCATCCTCTCCAAGACATAGCGGCTTGCATGGCATGGGATAAGCTATACTCAAATTGTAAAAGATGAAAATTACACGTTGAAATAGTTGAAGTCATGCTTAATTATGAAAATAACACTTGTCGTCGTTGTGTACCATTTCAACTTCGAAGGTCTCCTCGAGCTTAATGCTGAAGCGCCGATCATCGTCCAGGTGAGGCATGCCGCACAGACCTCGATCGTCATGGCACCAGCCGCACTCCCCCGGGAGACTTTCATCGTCCGATGACGACATATCCTACGTTCATAATTCAAAACTACATCATCTCTTGCGTTGGGTCCAATAAGATAATCCATAGTGTGGTGAAAACACGCCCTTCGAACTGGTTTGAGCTATTGGTGAATGGAGATGGTCTAAGATTTTCAGTAGTAAGAAGTGAAGTGGTAATTTTGACAGCAAATGGTTAGGATGAGTGGTTCCTCTTTCCTGTTTAGCTTTACAATAGAATATTGTTAGTCATGCACACTTGTGCATTTTCAGGCAGGCCCAGTGGAGTTGGCCTAAAAACATTTCTTTCTTTAAGCCTGCTACATCCATCTCAAGTATTTATGGTCAAGGGTTAGCAGGGCCATTCAAATAGAATATGTGGTATGGGCTTTTTTAGTAGGTCATCCTACCAGATTAGGGTTTATCGATGACGAGCAACTGACATTAGTAATAACTATGAGTTGATATCACACTTATATATATATAACACAAGAGGCAGTTGATCCTACTTAATTAAGTACTAAGATACCCCGGCCCATGCATTAGTCGCAAGTACCCCATATGTCCTATTTTTAGCAAAGTCATGCTAAAATTCACGGAAAATTTTAGCATGACCTTTGCTGAAAATAGGACATATGTAGTACCCGAATTTGCCGGAACGAAAGTTAATCGACATTCCAGCAAACTCAAGGGCCTCTCGGGGTACCTGCAAAATCATTATCCCCGCGTAATGAAGTTGCCAATGGGTCATTTCAGAAGATCACAAGTAGCATCATCACAAGTACAACATCATCACAAGTACAGCAGCAGCAGAAGTGAATACATGCATAACAACAACAGCAGGTTTATTCTTCTTCTTCATAAACATTCACTACTAGGAAAAGGCCTACTAATGGCGCACCAGTTTTGCCTACTAATGGCGCATCACTGGTGCGCCATTAGTATCACGCCACTAGTATTTATTACTAATGGCGCACCACTGGTGCGCCATTAGTATCTGGTATACTAATGGCGCACTGGGTGGTGCGCCATTAGTATATAACACCATGCGCCATTAGTATGCCTCACAGGGCCATATTTAACCATGTGCTTTGGCACACTAATGGCGCACTGCGGATGGATGCGCTATTAGTATACTTGGCATACTAATGGCGCACTCTGTAGTGATGCGCCATTAGTATGAATATTAGGTTTTTTTTTACTTTTCTGATTTTTGCACAGGTCACAAAATATATTATTTGACAGAATATAGACAGTAGCACAGCAACAGCAGATTCATCGAATACAATAGAAGATTAGTCTTCGAATACAATCATCATATTAGTCTCTGAATTCAAAAGACCGAACAAAGATAAAACATTACAAGTCTTGAGACCGCGAGTATCGAGTTTGTCGGAAGTAATACTAATCCTAACAAGTCCTACCAATCATCATCATACAACTTCTACTCGTTATTCATAAGAATTCATACGATCATCATCTTGATAGTCATCGAACCAACCCTACTTAATTGTTCTTAGCACATGATCATCAGTATTAGGCAGGACCTAAATACCCTATTTAAGCTAAAATAGCATAAAACAATATAGACCCTGACTCTCCATTATGGAGAATGGAGAACATCCTGTCTCCAATTCTTGCGCTTCGCTTCCTTTTGCTTCCAAGAAGCTCCTTACGACTGTCCATACATTTTTTCCATCCTTTGATTTTCATGTCTCCACTTCTTTTAGAAATCTCGTATGGACAGTTGAGATTCGTAGGACTACCTGGCTGTATGTTCAAAACATTAACACTACCTTTCTGATACATCATATGAGGCACACAATTCTCTGGGATTATCTGTTGAAAAACATAGTAATAACTTCATAGTTAGCAATGATGTACTAGTTTTAGAAGTATGCAAAAGATGCACGGATGTCGTAATAGTAAAAATCTTACCAGGGTATCTCCATGGTAGTTACCGTAGTTGAACACATGCACTAGTGGCACGTATTTACCATAATGTTGAGGAGTTTGTTTGTGGATAATGTAATTCTCAATGTCAGTACAAAATCCGACCAGATGATTTTTCTCCTTGTAAGTTGTTAATTCGGAGCCATCGGTGTAGTGGGTTTTGTCTACCATCTCCCGCACATTCTTTGAACAATAAAAATAAGTTGTCAATGGAAATAAGTTGTCAACTATTTTGAAATAAACAATATAAATTAGCTAATAACTATATTTGAGAAACTCACATAGCGGTAGAACTGGAGGCGTATCAACAAGGACCCAAATGTCCATATAGTCTTGGTTGATGTCAGGATTACCAAGATCCATGGTGATAAGCATACGCTCATCAAAACCATACATCTTGCAAAATGCTTCCCAATTTTTGCAACCAAAATGGGTTACGCTCTCAGAATTATATAGATTTACTTCAAAGTCCACATCGTGATGAGTCCTTAGGTGAATTTTCTTTATTTCAGAAATTTCATGGTCTTCAAAATCCATCCTCTCCAAGACATAGCGTCTTGCATGGCATGGGATAAGCTATACTCGAATTGTAAAAGATGAAAATTACACGTTGAAATAGTTGAAGTCATTCTTAATTATGAAAATAACACTTGTCGTCGTTGTGTACCATTTCAACTTCGAAGGTCTCCTCGAGCTTAATGCCGAAGCACCAATCATCGTCCAGGTGAGGCATGTCGCACAGACCTCAATCGTCGTGGCACCAGTCGCACTCCGCCGGGAGACTTTCGTCGTCCGATGATGATGACGACATATCCTACGTTCATAATTCAAAACTACATCATTTAGGGTTTGTCGACACCGAGGCATCCTAAAAGCTAAGCTTTTATCATTTAGGGTTTGTCAACGCTGAGGCACCCTAAAAGCCTAAGCTTTCATCATTTAGGTTCTTATCGACACCGAGGCACCCTAAAAGCCAAGGTTTTATCATTTAGGGTTTGTCGACATCGAGGCACCCTAAAAGCCTAAGCTTTCATCATTTAGGTTTTGTCGACGCCGAGGCACCCTAAAAGCCTAAGCGTACATCATTTAGGTTCTCATCGACACCGAGGCACCCTATAGAAGCCAAGTTAAGTTTTCATCATTTAGGGTTTATCGATACCGAGGCACCCTAGGTTGGGCCTAATCACTTGGCACTGATCACTTGGCTCTATTGCCACCTATGTTGGGTTTATCATCTAGGGTTTATCGATGCTAAGGAGAATTCTAAGTTGGGCCTAATCACTTGGCTCTATTGCCACCTTGGTTTAATGCAGCAAGAATGGCGGGGCAGTTGATCCTACTTAACTAAGTACTACGATACCCCGGCCCATGCATTAGTCGCAAGTACCCCATATGTCCTATTTTTAGCAAAGTCATGCTAAAATTCACGGAAAATTTCAGCATGACCTTTGCTGAAAATAGGACATATGGAGTACCCGAATTTGCCGGAACGGAAGTTAATCAAAATTCCGGCAGACTCAAGGGCCTCTCGGTGTACCTGCAAATTCATCATGACACATTTCTGTTTGATTTTCAAACCACACACTTACTTTCAACTATAAACAAAACTGACTTGCTGTTAATGAAACTCATGGCGGAAGTAACTACTAGCAGCATGTCATTATCATGGCAGTCCACTATATATTTTTATGACAAAATACATCATTATCAGGGCACATTATGGCCATTTTCTTACATGATGCTAACTGTACCTAACTGATTTTTTTGACAGTAGCTCAAGTTTTTGACAGTAGCTCCTAACTGTACCTAACTGAATTTTTTGACAGTAGCTCAAGTTTTTGACAGTAGCTCCTAACTGTACCTAACTGAATTTTTTGACAGTAGCTCAAGTTTTTGACAGTAGCTCCTAACAGTAGCTCCTAACTGAATTTGCGTAAGTGGAAGGCTAACATTAAAGGGAAGGCTGATTTAAGTGGCAAGATGATACAATTTGCGTAACATAACAATATATGCATCTTAATATAACACCATCTCCTAACAGAAATAGTATCCAGATCTACTAGGGGGGAAAGTAGAACTGATATTCTTTTGCTGACCTCTAGTACAAGGTATAGAAGAGGAGGTAAGAGAAGAAATAGTGACATTTCTCTTAGCAGGAGACTTTTCTCTCTTCTAGAAACAACAGTAAATTTCTCCTCCTCTTCCACTACAGTATCATGCCAACTTAGACACAGGGAGGCGACATTTCCATTCGAGTCATGAATATCTAAACAGTGTTCAGTTTTCTTACTAATTTGTTCCCTGGATAATTCCAATTCCTTGAGAACATGAATAAAATCAAAATTATCCAGAGGTATATCAACACCCATCATTGATGCTCTAAACATAATCTCCTTAGCTACTTAATTCCCCAACCCTAGCTACTTAATTCTCCAACCCCTTTTCTTGTCCAAAATTCTCCAACCCCTAACCCTAGAACACATCAGAAGGAAATCAAGAGGGGGAAGAGGGGGAAGCGACTCGGGTGCTCACTCGGGAGGTCGAGGGCGACTCGGGGTAGCCGGATCTAGTCGAGGCGGCGCGAATTCAGCGTCGAGCGGTGGCGATGGTGGCCGAGGTGGAGGAAATCGGCGGGCGTCCGAGGAGGCGCGGGGGCGGTGGCGGCGTGGGGGCGGCGACGGAGACGGAGGCGCGGGGGCGGCGGCGGCGTGGGGGCGGCGACGGAGACGGAGGCGCGGGGGCGGCGGCGGCGTGGGGGCGGCGACGGAGACGGAGGCGCGGGGACGGCGGCGGCGTGGGGGCGGCGACGGAGACAGAGGCGCGGGGGCGGCGGCGGCGTTGGGGCGGCGACGGAGACGGAGGCGCGGGGGCGGCGGCGGCGTGGGGGCGGCGACGGAGACGGAGGCGCGGGGGCGGCGGCGGCGTGGGTCGGGGCAGCGGGGGGAATTAGCTAGGGGGCGAGGGAGAGGGGGGAAGGGGATCTGGCGAGAGGGAGGGAATTAGCTGGGGGAATCTTACTAATGGCGCACCCGCAGTCGATGCGTCATTAATAATCTTTTTTTTACATAGCAATGGCGCACCAGGCAAAGGTGCGCCATTAGTAATCTTTTTTTATATATATAGCAATGGCGCACCAGCCAGAGGTGCGCCATAAGTAATTTTTTTGTTGCATGTAATAATTTTTTAGAAAATGAATATGAATATGAAATAGTAATTTTTTTTATAAAAACAGTAATAATTGTTGTTTAACAACAATTGTAGTCTACACTTTTTTATTATTATTTTTTAAAAAATGAAGAGGGGAGAGGAGGCGGAGCTCACTGGGGAGCGGGGGAGGGTGCGGGGGGTGCGGATGTAACTTTTCGAGTAGATAATTTTTCATATAAAAAACTTTTTCATCCGAGTTCATACGCAAAAGTTATGCCCATTTTACAAATTCTCGAGAGATTTTGCAAATAAAGTCGAAATTCATATTTGTAAATTTTCACAACAACTAGACCACGTATCACATGGGAAACTTATTTTCTTTTATTTTTTTGACATTTCCATCATTTTTGTTTATTTTTTTTAAAACTGAAAAGGCGGTCCGGAGGGTGCATTCGGTGGAAGTGGTGGCCAAGTTATTAATGGCGCATCGTGGGAGTGGTGCGCCATTACTAGTTCAACTAGTAATGTCGCACCACTCCAACGATGCGCCATTAATAGTTTTGAAAAAAATAAAAAAAATCACTAATGGCGCCATTACTAGTTCAACTAGTAATGGCGCACCACTCCCATGGTGCGCCATTAGTAGTTTTGAAAAAAAAATTAAAAAAGTTTTTTACTAATGGCGCACCGTGGATGTGGTGCGCCATTAGTATTTGGACACTAATGGCGCACCAACACATGGTGCGCCATTAGTATATAGTAATGGCGCACCACATGTCTGGTGCGCCATTAGTGTCAATTCCATCTATAGCCCTTTTCCTAGTAGTGATTAATTGGTGTGGGTGACTCTATCTGCCCTCTAATGACTCACTCAACTTAACAGGACAACCCACAAGCATTGTTTTGATTCCAACAGTTGTTGTAAAATACATCCAGCAAAGGTTCTCTAAAATCAGAAATACTACCCCCAAATCTTTAGCTCAATTCTAAAAATACATGGCTAGGACAACGATAGCATTCAACCACAAGCCCAAGCCTATACTTAACTAGGCCCAGGTCCATTAAATTCTTACAAAAACCAAGAAATGGAATCAACTCCCCTTGTTGCTGATTCAGTCATGGGAGATGCCATGTCTCAAAAATATCAAGTAGCACCATCATGTTCGATTTCAATATAAGGAATATTACAAAATTAACAGTTAAGATCCCAGGTGAGTAACACACTTTGGTCTTCTAGTTACAAAACAAAACTGACATAATTCTAGATGCCATAATCAGATCAAAATTTCAAACCACACACTTACTTTCAAATATCAAATTAGGAACATTTTGAGACATAGGAAAACAGTGTACATCTGAAAATGCTGCAAACTATGAAGAAAAACAAGAACACTATGTAATACATGATTATTCAGTTAAGACAAGAGAAACCATCTGCAACTACTACTGTAAATAATACACTTGTTAACACGTTTCTGAACATACATCCAGCAAAGATGCTCTAAAAAATACTACGGCCCACGCCCACCCACCCCATCCCAGCTACTAGTACCACTTTCAAGTAATACACCTGTTAGTTCAATTCTGAAAATACATGCAGCAAAGATACACCTCTTCTAATGACGTGATACTTTGAACAAACCTTCATGGCTCCCAAATGAGTTAAGAAATGGCTAACAGTTTTCCTAGTCTAGCAGAGCCTGTCATTGCAAATTCAGTTAAGTGTTTGCTTGCTTTAGTTTGACAGAAATGTTTCATTTAAGTGTTCAGCTAACTTCAGACTTAAGAATAACGATGAAAATTTCAGACTTGGCAGTACAAATTCAGATTTGGCAGTACAAATTCGAAACAGGGAGTTGGAAGAGAGAGGATGGCTCACCGTGGAGGAGTGGAGGACGAGGGTGCGTCGATGGCGGGCTGAGGACGAGGGCAGGCAGGACGACGGCGATGGCGGCGTAGCAGCGGGCCCCGTGCTCCTTCTTCAGAGGAGGGGAGAGGCGGTCAAGGACGACAGCGATGGCGGCGTAGCAGCGGGCCCCGTGCTCTATGCGGAGGCCAGGGGAGTCGAGTCAGTTAGGGGCAGGAGACCGAAGGCGATGGACGGGCGGAGGAGACCGGGCGTCGGCGCAGTGGGTCCGTCGTGGCGGCAGGCCATCGGCGGCGAGGACCGAGACGGCGAGGCGGGGCACAAGGGTCGTCGAAGCGGGTGTGGAGCGAGGGGGGGAGTGGATCTGGCGAGAGAGGGACGAAGGGATCGGGCGAATTAGCTAGGGGGAAGATTACTAATAGCGCACCCCCTGGCGGTGCGCCATTAGTATGTTTTTATAGCAATGGCGCACCAGCCAGCGGTGCGCCATAAGTAATTTTTTAATTATTTTTTGTTGCATCTAATAATTTTTTAGAAAATGAATATGAATATGAAACAGTAATATTTTTTTATAAAAATAGTAATAATTTTTTAAAAAATATCATCAAATTTGTTATTTAAAAATATTTATGAATATAAAAAATATCATCAAATTTGTTATTTGAAAATATCATCAAATTTGTTATTTGAAAATATCATCAAATTTGTTATTTGAAAATATAATCAATTTTTTTTTGGATTTTTAGTTGCATTCATTTGTGACAGTGGAGCGGGGGAGGGTGCGGGGGGTCCTCGGCGGCGGTGGAGCGGGGGAGGGTACGATGGGTCGTCGGCGGCGGTGGAGCGGGGGAGGGGTGTGGTGGGTCATCGGCGGCGATGGAGCGGGGGAGGGTGCAGGGGTGTCCTCGACGGCGGTGGAGCAGGGGAGGGTGCGGTGGGTCGTCGGCGGCGGTGGAGCGGGGGAGGGTGCGGTGGGTCGTCGACGACGGTGGAGCGGGGGAGGGTGTGGTGGGTCGTCGGCGGCGGTGGAGCGGGGGAGGGTGCGGGGGTGTCCTCAGCGGTGGTGGAGCGGGGGAGGGTGCGGTGGGTCGTCGGCGGCGGTGGAGCAAGGGAGGGTGCGGGGGGGGGGGGTCGTCGGCAGCGGTGGAGCGGAGGAGGGTGCGGGGGGTGCTCGGCGGCGGTGAGCGGGGGAGAATATGGGGTGCTTGTGGTGCGCCATTAGTAGTTTTGTAAAAAAGAAATTATAGTTGTGGCGCAATGTGTGGCAGGTGCGCTATTACTAGTTAAAACTAGTAATGACGCACTGTGCCCTGGTACGCTATTAGTATTTTTGAAAAAAAATTGTTACTAGTGGCGCATCAAGGGTCTGGTACGTCATTAGTGTCTATCACACTAATGGCACACTAACACATGGTACGCCACTGCTGTATAGTAATGACGCATCACATGTCTGGTTCACCATTAGTAGCCATATTATTTATAGCTTTTTTTTAGTGGTGATAGTTTTTATAAAATAGCGTGTGCAAAAAGTCAGCAGTATTTGCAGCCCATTTAAGCTCGACATGCGTTACCTACTTCTAAAATTGTTATCCTTAGCAAATACAAGATCATGATGTGTGGAGTGGCTGTACTTGCTAAAGGGAATTTACAGGGCGCGTGTTCGAGACTTGAAGTTCCCTTTTTGGCGTTAATTTTCAACGCCGTACAGTGGTTAGTTTTCCTACAAATAAAAAATACAAGTAGGTTTAGCGCAAAAATGTGTTGCTACGGGCAACTTTTTCTGCAAATAAAAAAAATACAATGAAGTTTTGTGCAAAAATGCATTGGCCGAGCATCATAAGTCACTAAAAGATGGGCCCATATGTACAAATACGCCCGCAACATACTTTGTGACCGTATGTGCACGCTTGAGTCAAGTTAAATACTGCAATTTCATGTTTTTAAAGTTCTAGCATCATATTGAACATTGAGCGCAAGTTCTATGACTACTGGTGATATTACCTCTTCTCAATGCTCCATGATACTCAATAGCTTTAGAAAACAAAAAACAAGAAAAAGCTTTAGAAATTTCCATGTGCTTTCATTTTTTGTTTCTTGCATGTGACTCTTTATTAGACATGTCCAATGCTCCATGATACTCAATAGCTACACACACCTGAACATCCATGCACATCGATAATTAAGAAAATAATTACTATTCATTAATTGCCTGAACAAGTAGGTCATACACATGACACGTACACATCGGCTAGAGTACAGCAAGGAGTTGACGGTTCACTCACGCATACGAACGCGTGCATGCATGTCGCGTAAAAATATACTATATGCACACAGTGTGTGTGCAACGTGCAGACAAAGACATAGTACTGAAATACACATGCAGCAGAGCTTCGTGCCGTACGCAGGCAGCTTTTATTTTATTTTTAGTAGCTCAGTATCGTATGAGCACTCCATCAACGTAGACATTAAGCTCCACACAAGCGCGTCCTTGCATGCACGTCGGAAGGATTATATATTGAACTAGTTGACACTGCATAAGAATAAGACATATATATTATGTCAGAGAAAATCACGGCAGATGTAACATGCTAGAAAACACAATCGACCGTTTTTGTTCAATATGAACTTAATATCACTGTTTTGTTACTATACATTCACTTCCTAGCTCTTGAGAAAAACTATGCAGGTACGTGTTTGCCCATGAGTTGTTCTAGTATTTGTCCTCTTTTTGGGGGGTCATATTGTTTGTATTGTCAGAACCTTTTCTCTTCTGTACTAGCTCGGATGCTGGATTAAAACAACTGTTTGGCCTGGTGTAAAAAACCGTTTGCTTTTTATAACGTGAAAACAGACGGTTATGGAGTAGCACCACATGGAAATATGCACAAGATCTGGACTAGACGGCTGCGCGAGAAGATGAAAAATGCATGCATTTGGATCAGGAGACCGAAAGGTTAGAACATACGTGTCGCAGTTGGTGGACATGCTGATGGGGAAGGGCACACTGACGCCGCACTTGCCGGGCACGCCGGAGACCTTGCCCATGTTGATGGACTTGATGCTGGTGGCGAGGCTCTTGAGGCACCTGCACGCTATCTTGCGGTCCGAGCTGCTGCGGGCCATGCCGTTCAGCCCCTGCACGCCGGAGCAGCACTCCTTGCTGATCGAGGACGCCCTCCCCGTCACGTACGCCACGCACGGCGCGAGCTTGGAGTCCACCTGCCCGCACGACAGCGCCGCCGAGGCCTCCCTGCCGGCCATCATCAGCACCACCGCCGCCAGGACCACGGCGGCCGCCACAGCCTTGCTGTTGAGACGAGCCATCGATCGGTAGCTGCAAGCTAGTTCCTTAAGCTGCTAGCTAGCTAGCTATGGGTGATCGAGTGTGGTTAAGCTGGTGGAGTGTGATGGTGTGGAGGAAAGGGTGTGGCGTGGAGGGTATAAATAGGGGAACGGTGAACATGCAGGATTGATTGAGCAATTGATGCCCGTCGCTGACATGTTGTTGGCTGGTGGAGTTAATTGAGAAGGTCAATCCACCCTGCAAGTGCATGTACTTGCTAGAAAGTACGCTCGATCTCTTTGCAATTGGCATGTGTCTCTTTGCTTTTACTTTGGCTTTTATAAATGCTTTTTGCGGGAAGAAAAGTTACTGGTGGCGTGAACTAGAACTTTTTTGGTTGCTGCCCTGACCCCTGAAACTGCCTCATGGCTCCACATATTCAAGACAGTGTTTGGCTGCTCCCATGGAATTGTAACCATGACTGAGTAGCTAATTTTTGGGCGCAAGGACCCCTTTTCTATCGTTGTTGCCTCTGTCACCCATTTGATCACTTGATCACACCATGTTTACATCTGCTCTCTGCTGAATCAATGAAAAACCAGCAAGTGTTGGATCTTTAAAAAAAAAAACAATCTTCACACCATGTTTGGTCCATTGTTTTTTTTAGCATCACTACAGACACAACCGCTCATATACACACGCATACACTCACCCCTATAAACGCACACACGCACACCCTACCTTTATGAGCACTTCCGAGAGACTGAGCCGGCATATCATCTTGAGATTTACGAAGTCACCATAGGCGCCTCGTCGTCGACGGGAACGTCTCCTCCCACTGAAAGCGTATCGCCGGAAGTCCTGAAATAAATCAAGGAATAATGCGAGCACCAGGATTTGAACCCTGGTGGGTTGGGGATACCACTGTCCACCTAACCAAATATAGCCGTCGTTTTTTTCCGAGAAAACTTCCAATCTATTCCTTTAATCATAACAGTATAACGAACATCAGAAATGATAAAAAATACATCTACATTCATAGACCACATAGCGACGACTACAAATACTGTTGTGTCAGGGTACATCCACCTCCATGGATCCGATTATGTGAACTCTTGAACCCATCTACGGGCATTTCTAACCGATCCCTTAAAAATAGCTGAGTATCCAGCGGAGTAAAACCTTTATGGAGTCCTCCACTAAGATTTGGTTGGACTTAGAGGTAATATCATCAGAAGTCATAGAACTTGCACTTGATGTTCAGTTTGGTGCTAAAACTTTAAAAATACGGATTTGTGGTCATCTAACTTGACATCACGTGCAAATACGGTCATAAAATACGCATGCGGACATATCAGGGTGTATGGGCCTCCCTGTCAGTGAGTGATTGCATTCGGCCGACTGATTTTTGCACAAAACAACTTTACTATTTTTTATTTGCGGGAAAGGCCAACCACTGTGCAGCAGCATATTGGTACGAAAATTAACAGAAAAGGCATACTGCTGTACAGGTACGATAATTGACTAAAATATCAGCGAGGCAGGACTCGAACACACGACCCAAATTAAGGACACAAGCCACTCTAGCCAACCAACGAACCCTTCACATTCATCTACTACCCCTATAAAAAGAAGAAAGGGCAGAGAATCAAACAATCAGATCCATCCATTAGCGAGATCTAATGGCCCTTAATCCTCCAATGTTTAACGCTACAAACCACGCATTAAATCAAATCCATCGATCCCTGATCTGCCCCACAGTTCATAAATAAAGAAAAAAAACCGCTGCCCGCACACGACCGCACGACCTCTCCCCTCCTCGCACGACCTCTCTCGCCCCCTCCTCCCCGCACGTCTCTCGCCCCTTCCTCCTCCCGCGCCGTTCGCCTCGCGCCACCGTTAGCTGCAGGAGGCGCCCCACCGCGCCCGGCGACGCCTCCCGCCGCCGCCGCCGAAGCCGTAACCTCCCCTGCCTCTTCTCCGCCTCACCCCTGTGCCTCCCAACCGCCAAGCCGCCGCCGCCTCATCTTCTCGCTGCACGGCCGGGCGACGCGGCGAGGCGCGCGGGAGCTCTTCGGCCGGAGACACGGCGAGGCGCGCGGGACGGCCGCTGGCGAACGTGGCCGGACCTGAGACTGTGGCGCGCGCTGCCACCTCCGCCCTCCCCCGGCCTTATCTCCTACGGAACAGGCTACTCATGCATCGGTACCTAGCCACCATGGCATCTCTTTCCCTCTCAATCCATTCTTCTTCTGTTTGTTTTTCAACTGGAGCAAAATTCATTGTACTCTTCTTGTGATTATCTTCATCATCGTCACTAATTTTGAAAGTTTTCAATACTAACAGCTTCAAGAATACGTACAATTACTTTCTTCCTTTATTTTGTCAACGTCCAATTTTAGAGCTCTAGATAAAATCTGCAGCAAAGAAGCAACTTAGCCTCTAAATTTTATCAATTATCCTGACCCATGTTCAGCAAATACAAATTCTAGAGCATTCATATTGTACGGTGCAGATGGCAACAGAATATAAAGCAAAAGATGAGTGACAGAATAGAAAACAAAAGATGAGTGACAGCATATGGTGATATGAGTGGAACAAAGAGATGTCCAGAATATGGCATCAAATAGTGCCTGAACAATAACAAGACTGACCACACATTATCCTATTTAAAAAAACCAGCAAGGAAGAATGAGACTGTAGTGAAGAGGTTATATGAACAAATAATAGATAGATAGAGGGCAAATGAGATACTGACCTGATATGTAGGAGTCATCTAATCTGTAACAGCTATGCCTGTCATCTATTCTCTAGGTTACAGATATACTAATCGATGAAAAACAAATTTTAGCCTTGATTCCTCTCGATCTCTCATGCCATAGCTAAAGTTCAAAAGGCTACTTCATCGCTGATGGCACAACACTGCACAAATTATAGAGTCCTGGTGTGTGTGTTTCATGATCCTCTGTTTTTGGCATCTCAATTATTTATATTACATCAGGAATTTCGGGAATTCCAGAGCACATATTCTGCCCTGCCTAGAGGATCTTCACAACTCTCTATGCCCTTCTATATATGTTTAAGATTTATAATATTATATCCAAAGATGACTAAGAAAGGAATGGATGTACCTCCATTTGCAACAGAAGAACATTCCCCGCTTAAGGACCTAAGGAACACAGCTATGGATGGGAGTGCAAATCTCAAGGATAATCAAACCAATAATCCTAATACTAATGATCCTAAAAGGAAAAGTGTTCAATCATGGTATGCTAGAATGTCAGATGAGAAGAAAGCGGAATACAACGTGAAGCGTCGTATATCTTGACAGCAAAAGAAGGTTGCAGCTCTAGATTGTGCTAGCCAGGACCAATTCTCACAAAAGTTTGTTTCTCTGTTACAGATAGTACAACCAACCCCTTTCCGTGACATAATCAACACACGTACAAAAGGTATCCAATTGTCCATCCAGTTGTTATCTATATACTGACATGACATTTACTCATTGTTTACGAGTAAATTATTCTTTTCAGGTACATGTGTGACCTCGGCCTCAATCTCTGCAAATACACCTCAAATGCACACTTCAGGTTAGATCACATTCTTGCTACATTCATTAATTGCAATGTCAGAATTGATTATGCTCACAGACAACAATGCCATTTTCTCACTGTCTACAATATATAATCTGTTGTCACCAGTCTACAATACACACCAACTACGGAAAGGTGGTGTTTAAGAGATGACATCAGAGAAAAGCACCAAGACCATTGTCTATCAAGACGTCGCAGCATTGAGTAATTGTGTATGTTATTTTAGTGTGAGAGTTTATAAATTTTTAGTTGCGGCTTAGCTACTGTTTCATCCATTTTATCATCGCAAACATTTGTACCAGTCCCACTTTATACCTATGTCTTATTTTATGATTATTGGATTTCCTTTAGCCCTTCTACAATTCAGTTAGTCACTGTAAAGTGTCTTCTGTTTCTGCGGATACACAAGTCGGTGTAGTCACACATCATCTTCAATTTCTGTTATCCATATCACTGCTCTTGGCCATTGTCGGCATCATCAACACCGAGCACCAACGACAAGAGCCCAGTGGTGAACGAGGCCAAGAGAATCCTGAGAAGCTGCAGCTGAAAGTAGCACTGGAGGTGGTGCCTGGGAGAAGCAGTGCAGGCAGTGGCCTAGAGGAGCGGAAGAGGTGTCTGGGACGAGCATAGGAGGCAGCGGCGCAACAGTCGGGTGCAGGGGGCCCGGGAGAAGTGGAGGAACTGGTGGCCGGGAGCAAAATTGTTGGCGGTGGGATCAGAGGAGGTAATAACGCCCGGAGCAGCGCGGGCGGCAAGGGAGGAAACAAGTATTGAGCTGGCCTAAGTGGCAATTTTATCCATGTAGTCCCTTCGTAAACTAATATAAGAGTGTTTAGATCACTACTTTAGTTATCTAAACGCTCTTATATTAGTTTACAGAGGGAGTACAAAATACTAAGAGGAATATGTACATGTACTGCTTTATTAATTGGTGATATACCTACACACTTTCTCCTGGAAATTTCTTTCACTTGACATGATAGTCATGATATTTCTTTGTTGCATACTCCCTTCGTCCCGAATTACTTGTCTTAGATTTGTTAGATACGGATTTATCTAGACAGATGTTAGATACATCCATATCTAGATAAATCTAAAACAATTAATTTCGGACGGGGTAATAGAAATCTGATTCTTATATGTGAAGGAACAAATTATTGTACTTCTCTTTAAAATTACACAGTGCAATTTTGGTCAGGCTTCTCCTCATATTTCCTTCTATAGCATTATGGGCCCGTTGATCACCATCCATGTCCTTAGTACAGGGCGAAGCCACCAATGATGGCGGCATTTATAGATTTTTCTTTTCTATTATGTTTAATTCAGCTAATTCAATAACTTGTACTGTAGATAGTACTCCCTCTCTAAACAAACATAAGAGTGTTTAGATGACTACTTTAGTAATCTAAACGCTCTTATATTTCTTATGAAGGGAGTACTACAACTATATTTGACGGTGAATAAAAGAAAGCCTTTGTTAAATTATATCCATTAGTCTGATGGAGAATTCATCATTTTTTATTGTTACATATAAAAAGTTGTAATTTTATATCCTAATAAAGACGTGCGTTACACGTGCACGCTTACTAGTATTTCAAGTGTGGATAACAAACTGAGATATATTGAACGTGGAGCTTAAATGACATTTATTTTTGTACCTATGAGCAGTGGGTTCTGCCTGTCATTACACATTGAAAATTAACAGGAAAAAGTGTGACCGCCAGCTCTCGAACAAACAACCAAAGGGTAGCACACAGGACGTTCTAGCCGCTACAACCTACACGTATACACATCTACGGTGAATAACTAATCTTAATATACTGAAAATATGTAAATATTACGTAAACTACTTATAAATATTGTACATACAAATGATATACCCTACTTTTAAATTTGTTCATGTATTATTTTAAAAATATTCATATATTTAAATAAAATTTATGAATTATAATTTTTTGTATCATTTAAAATAAATATATCAAAAATAAAATTACAAAAATTATTTAACTTTACAAACATTTCAATAACTGTTCTCGCATTTATAGAGTTCAACTTTTGTATAATTTAAAATGTAAACATTGATATGAATATTCAATCATATCTAATATTTGAATTATATAATTTTTCAAATATAAGTCATGAGTAAAAATTATACATAAGTGAATAATTTTGAATATTTAGTAAATGTTTGAACCCATCATTTTGCATAATTTAAATATAAGCCTCGAGTGTGTTATTTTTCTTGGATTCATTAAACATATTTATTTAATAAAAAAATTCAATGTTGGTTTAACTAAATATTTTTTATATAAATACGCATGTGTATATTTAAATGTTTTTATTGACTAATAATGATCGCTTGTATGTCTAATATTCTTGGAACATAAATTTGTTAATGGCATTTACAAATAGCTTTAAAAAATAGCAAGTGCAAAATGGGCCGCAGTATCCGCATAAATAAGCCGACAATGGCAACCCCCTTCCGAAAGACATGCATGTACTGTCAGACAGCAAGCCAGAGTGACAGAGGGAGCAAAAACACAGCTTGATTATTGAAATGTCACTCTGTTTTACAGCTCAGTCAAACCGTCTTGATGTGCAATTAGCCAATTAATATCACTCCCATTGTTTTACTGCTCCACTTGTAAGTACTATGTTGATGGCATTATATTTTATCTTAATGTGTCAACCTACCTAATATGACTTCTGGTCCTGCTTAACGGAATCAACAGTGGCAGTACGTGCCTCTACATATTTCAAGTAAAAAAAGACCGGTAAAATAGCTTAAATGGGCTGCAGATATACACCAATTCCTCATAGATGCAGAAAAAAAATGTCATTTAAGTTCCACGTTCAATAAATCTAAGTTTGCTATCCATACATGAGATACGAACGGGAAGGGTGAGTTGGCTGGAGTGGCTTGTGTCGTAAACATTGGCAACGGGTTAAGTCTCTGCTCACCCATTTTTTGTGTTAATTTTTGTACCTATATGCAGCACAACAGTCGGATTTTCCGCAAATAAAAAAATGCGAGGGTGTTTTGTGCAAAAGTTAGTCAGCCGAGTAACATCACTCATTGACAGGTGGGGTCATACACCCTGATACGTCTGCATGCGTATTTTGTGACCATATTTGCACGCGTTGTCAAGTTAGGTGACCAAAAATCCGTATTTTTAAAGTTCTAGCACCAAACTGAATATCAAGTGCAAGTTCTATGACTTCGGGTGATATTACCTCTTATCCAATCCCCTATATAAATCCGGCTAGAGGCGGAGTCAATACCAGCATGCGGCGCGGAGGCGTTGCCGGAGCTCTGTGGTCCGTTTCCCGGCCAATCCATAGCAAGGCACAGTCGCCGGCGGCGGTAGCAGCAACAGCCGCAGATCCACCAGTTCTGCGTCGGCGACGGAACAAGAAGGCACAAATCCAAGTGGTCAAGGACCACAACGGTGGGCGGGTGCCGGCGGGGGGAGGGAGGGGTGGCGCCGGCGCAAATGCAGTGCGGGAGTGGAGCAGGGAAGGCGGTGAGGGAGGATGTGGCTTTTAGTCAGCCACCGAGTGATGGAGTATATTTAGCAAAAAGATACGCGGTTGAGGATAATTTATCCTCCATTACAGCGGATTGGGATCGGCTCGGTTAGAGAAATAAAACTAATTTTTTACTCTTCTAATGGGTTATAGGGATCGGTTTGATACTCTACAAGGTAGAGCAATGATTGTACGTGTACCAAGGCAGAAGCTCAGGCCACCGATTTCCTAGGGCCGAGTCCGACAGCTCTGCGCAGCCGAGAGCACCCAGGCTGAGATAGCAAAGACGATAACATCCAGCAGATCAAAGGAAAGGCAGACCATGCATCTGCGCTCAGGGTAGGGTAGCAAATCAAACGGTCCAGTCGACATCTAAAGTGGTCTCCGGAACGTCTCCTACGGCAACTGAACTTTCTTCAATTCCGTAGCCGAGCGGCACCTCTACAGTATGAAACGAAGTATTAATGCCCGATAGATCCATAACCTAACTGTTCATACCTGATTTTATTGGCCTTATTACTAATTCCATGTAGTAGTTGCCACCTACATAGCTTGCGTCTCCCAACAGGACTCGGGTCTGAAACGTTGCAATATTGCTTTCGATCTATGCATGCGGGGTAGCAGGTGAAATAGATTTTCACCTCATCAATCCTCTACAGTAGCAGCTTTAAATTGTTTGTTAATTCGGCACGTCTCTTCTCAGCGCCGTTTTTCTTTTTATTATGCTCGAACTTGCAGCCTATATCTGTATTACTTAATCTCTACCACTTAAAAAGAACTTAAGGTTCTTATTTCACTATTTTTCTCAGCAGCCCTTCGTTCAACCTTTCATGTATAAGATAATCAATCACCTTAATTACTTACCTTCTAAACCAATTTCACTTTAGTTTACTTATCAAACTTCTAATCAAAATATAAGATACTCCACAGTTAGAATTTGATGAGCATTTATTTATACAATCACATTTTTATTGACAGATAAATCAGAAGCTAAAATATTAAAATATTTATATCCCGTTATAACGCACGGGCATTGTTCTAGTATTGTTAAAGAAAAGAAGCGTGATACCAGCCCACACCCTCATCCAGTGTTCATCACTCCTTTCATTTTTGCAGTGATGGGTGTCAAAAGCCTATCACTTGCGGGCAAGGCTCTCAATATCCTTGGACGGCCCCCACGTTGCCACCATAGGCGACACGGGGAAACCCTACCCAACGCCGCCGCCAGGCACATCCTCCGCCCCTTCCCGCTTCGCCGCCGCTGGAGAGCTTGCCGGCGAAGCTGTGCCGAGCCCAGGGATGGTGGCTGCGGGGCAGATCCGTACCTCCTGCTACGTCCCCCACCCACCCCTTCGCCGAGATCCACTTTTGTGCGGCTCGGGACGGTCTTCTCTGGTGGCTGCTCCCCGCCCAGCCGATCCGGCGGCTCTTGCCTCCTGTGCGAGCTGCTCCCCTGCTTCCTCCCCGTGGATACATCCCCTCTGCTGTTGCTGGCCGGGGACGCAGGTCGCAGCTTTGTACGGCGGTTCGGTTGCGCCTTGGTGTCGACGGCGGCTGCCCTGGCTGCCATCATGCTGTGCGTCATCCATGGTGCGGCTCCTCTCCCCCACCCCTCCCTCGCGAGCTTCTGGTCGGCCCCCTCGGGCGGCGGCCTTGGAGGCGTGGTCGGGATTTCGGCTGTGTGCGGGCTCACCCCCACCACCCCACCCCGCCAGGGGCGAGTCCTGCCCGACGGACATGGACCTGCGCTCCTTCCTACGTCCATGGCCGGTTGGGGCTGCTCCAGGCCCGGCGCCCCCCGGGACTGCACTCCTTCCGGCTCCCTTGGCTCGCCGACGCCTCGCCTTCACAACCACACCATGCTGGTGCCTTGGTTGGCCATCCATCCCGGTGCATCTTCGTCGCCGGCTTGCTCTAGGAGCTGCGCCCCCTTCCGGCTCCTCGAACTTGTCGACGTCCTTGTTGCTTCGGTCCCGGTGACCCGGATCTACCCCCCCTCCGGATCCTGGCTCGCTCAGGCCTCCGGCCATCGTCACATTCTCCTCCGCTTCCCATTCCGCCCAGCCGCCCACCTCCGTGCCCCGTTTGTCCCTTCGTCGCTCCCATTCTTGTGGTCATGGTTCAGGCTGTTGGGGAACGTAGTAATTTCAAAATTTTCCTACGCACACGCAAGATCATGGTGATGCATAGCAATGAGAGGGGAGAGTGTTGTCTACGTACCCTCATAGACCAGCAACGGAAGTGTTGACACAACGTAGAGGAAGTAGTCGTACGTCTTCCCGATCTGACCGATCCAAATACCGAACGTACGACACCTCCGAGTTTTGCACATGTTCAACTCGGTGACGTCCCTTGAGTTCCGATCCAGCAAAACATTGAGGGAGAGTTTCGTCAGCACGACGGCGTGATGACGGTGATGATGTTCTACCAACGCAGGGCTTCGCCTAAGCACCGCTACGATATGACCGAGGTGGAATATGGTGGAAGGGGGCACCGCACACGGCTAAGGAACGATCACGAGGATCAACTTGTGTGTCATGGGGTGTCCCCTTGCCTCAGTATATAGAGGAGGGAGAGGGGGAGGTGCGGCCGGCCCTATGGGTGCGCCTGGAGGAGTCCTACTTCAATCGGGAGTAGGACTCCCCCCTCTTGCCTTGTTGGAAAAGGAAGGAGGAAGGGAGAAAGAGGAAAGGGGGGCGCCGCCCCCCCTTCCTTGTCCTATTCAGACTAGGGGGGAGGGGCGCGCGGCCTGCCCTGGCCGGCCCTCCTCTTCTCCCTTATGGCCCATGTAGGCCCAATAACCCCCCCGGGGGGGTTCCGGTAACCCCCCGGTACTCCGGTAAAATCCCGATTTCACCCGGAATGTTTTCGATATCCAAATAGGCTTCCAATATATCAATCTTTATGTATCGACCATTTCGAGACTCCTCGTCATGTCCGTGATCACATCCGGTACTCCGAACAACCTTCGGTACATCAAAACACAAAAACCCTAATTACGATCGTCATCGAACTTTAAGCGTGCGGACCCTACGGGTTCGAGAACTATGTAGACATGACCGAGACACGTCTCCGGTCAATAACCAATAGCGGAACCTGGATGCTCATATTGGCTCCTACACATTCTACGAAGATCTTTATCGGTCAGACCGCATAATAACATACGTTGCTCCCTTTGTCATCGGTATGTTACTTGCCCAAGATTCGATCGTCGGTATCTCAATACCAAGTTCAATCTCGTTACCGGCAAGTCTCTTTACTCGTTCCATAATACATCATCCTGTAACTAACTTATTAGTTGCAATGCTTGCAAGGCTTGAGTGATGTGCATTACCGAGAGGGCCCAGAGATACCTCTCCGACAATCGGAGTGACAAATCCTAATCTCGAAATACGCCAACCCAACAAGTACCTTCGGAGACACCTGTAGAGCACCTTTATAATCACCCAGTTACGTTGTGATGTTTGGTAGCACACAAAGTGTTCCTCCGGTAAACGGGAGTTGCATAATCTCATAGTCATAGGAACATGTATAAGTTATGAAGAAAGCAATAGCAACAAACTAAATGATCAAGTGCTAAGCTAACGGAATGGGTCAAGTCAATCACATCATTCTCCTAATGATGTGATCCCGTTAATCAAATGACAACTCATGTCTATGGTTAGGAAACATAACCATCTTTGATCAACGAGCTAGTCAAGTAGAGGCATACTAGTGACTCTCTGTTTTTGTCTATGTATTCACACATGTATTATGTTTCCGGTTAATACAATTCTAGCATGAATAATAAACATTTATCATGATATAAGGAAATAAATAATAACTTTATTATTGCCTCTAGGGCATATTTCCTTCAGTCTCCCACTTGCACTAGAGTCAATAATCTAGATTACACAGTAATGATTCTAACACCCATGGAGCCTTGGTGCTGATCATGTTTTGTTCGTGGAAAAGGCTTAGTCAGCGGGTCTGCAACATTCAGATCCGTATGTATCTTGCAAATTTCTATGTCTCCCACTTGGACTAAATCCCGAATGGAATTGAAGCGTCTCTTGATGTGTTTGGTTCTCTTGTGAAATCTAGATTCCTTCGCCAAGGCAATTGCACCAGTATTGTCACAAAAGATTTTCATTGGACCCGATGCACTAGGTATGACACCTAGATCGGATATGAACTCCTTCATCCAGACTTCTTCATTTGCTGCTTCCGAAGCAGCTATGTACTCCGCTTCACATGTAGATCCCGCCACGACGCTTTGTTTAGAACTGCACCAACTGACAGCTCCACCGTTCAGTAAAAACACGTATCCGGTTTGCGATTTAGAATCGTCCGGATCAGTGTCAAAGCTTGCATCAACGTAACCATTTACGATGAGCTCTTTGTCACCTCCATATACGAGAAACATATCCTTAGTCCTTTTCAGGTATTTCAGGATGTTCTTGACCGCTGTCCAGTGATCCACTCCTGGATTACTTTGGTACCTCCCTTCTAGACTTATAGCAAGGCACACATCAGGTCTGGTACACAGCATTGCATACATGATAGAGCCTATGGCTGAAGCATAGGGAACATCTTTCATTTTCTCTCTATCTTCTGCGGTGGTCGGACATTGAGTCTTACTCAACTTCACACCTTGTAACACAGGCAAGAACCCTTTCTTTGCTTGATCCATTTTGAACTTCTTCAAAACCTTGTCAAGGTATGTGCTTTGTGAAAGTCCAATTAAGCGGCTTGATCTATCTCTATAGATCTTAATGCCCAATATGTAAGCAGCTTCACCGAGGTCTTTCATTGAAAAACTCTTATTCAAGTATCCCTTTATGCTATCCAGAAATTCTATATCATTTCCAATCAATAATATGTCATCCACATATAATATCAGAAATGCTACAGAGCTCCCACTCACTTTCTTGTAAATACAGTCTTCTCCAAAAGTCTGTACAAAACCAAATGCTTTGATCACACTATCAAAGCGTTTATTCCCACTCCGAGAGGCTTGCACCAGTCCATAAATGGATCGCTGGAGCTTGCACACTTTGTTAGTTCCTTTTGGATCGACAAAACCTTCTGGTTGCATCATATACAACTCTTCTTCCAGAAATCCATTCAGGAATGCAGTTTTGACATCCATTTGCCAAATTTCATAATCATAAAATGCGGCAATTGCTAACATGATTCAGACAGACTTAAGCATCGCTACGGGTGAGAAGGTCTCATCGTAGTCAATCCCTTGAACTTGTCGAAAACCTTTTGCAACAAGTCGAGCTTTGTAGACAGTAACATTATCGTCAGCGTCAGTCTTCTTCTTGAAGATCCATTTATTCTCAATTGCTTGCCGATTAATGGGCAAGTCAACCAAAGTCCACACTTTGTTCTCATACATGGATCCCATCTCAGATTTCATGGCTTCTAGCCATTTTGCGGAATCTGGGCTCACCATCGCTTCTTCATAGTTCGTAGGTTCATCATGATCTAGTAGCATGACTTCCAGAACAGGATTACCATACCACTCTGGTGCAGATCTTACTCTGGTTGATCTACGAGGTTCGGTAGTAACTTGATCTGAAGTTTCATGATCATTATCATTAGCTTCATCACTAATTGGTGTAGGTGTCACAGAAACCGGTTTCTGTGATGTACTACTTTCCAATAAGGGAGCAGGTACAGTTACCTCATCAAGTTCTACTTTTCTCCCACTCACTTCTTTCGAGAGAAACTCCTTCTCTAGAAAAACTCCGAATTTAGCAACAAAAGTTTTGCCTTCGGATCTGTGATAGAAGGTGTACCCAACAGTCTCCTTTGGGTATCCTATGAAGACACATTTCTCCGATTTGGGTTCGAGCTTATCAGGTTGAAGCTTTTTCACATAAGCATCGCAGCCCCAAACTTTCAGAAACGACAACTTTGGTTTCTTGCCAAACCATAGTTCATAAGGCGTCGTCTCAACGGATTTCGATGGTGTCCTATTTAATGTGAATGCAGACGTCTCTAAAGCATAACCCCAAAATGATAACGGTAAATCAGTAAGAGACATCATAGATCGCACCATATCTAATAAAGTACGATTACGACGTTCGAACACACCATTACGCTGTGGTGTTCCGGGTGGCGTGAGTTGCGAAACTATTCCGCATTGTTTCAAATGTAGACCAAACTCGTAACTCGAATATTCTCCTCCACGATCAGATCGTATAAACTTTATTTTCTTGTTACGATGATTTTCAACTTCACTCTGAAATTCTTTGAACTTTTCAAATGTTTTAGACTTACATACCCATATCTGCTTAAATCATCTGTGAAGGTGAGAAAATAACGATATCCGCCACGAGCCTCAACATTCATTGGACCACATACATCTGTATGTATGATTTCCAACAAATCCGTTGCTCTCTCCATAGTACCGGAGAATGGCGTTTTAGTCATCTTACCCATGAGGCACGGTTCGCAAGTACCAAGTGATTCATAATCAAGTAGTTCCAAAAGTCCATCAGTATGGAGTTTCTTCATGCGCTTTACACCGATATGACCTAAACGGCAGTGCCACAAATAAGTTGCACTATCATTATCAACTCTGCATCTTTTGATTTCAACATTATGAATATGTGTATCACTACTATCGAGATTCATCAAAAATAGACCACTCTTCAAGGGTTCATGACCATAAAAGATATTACTTATATAAATAGAACAACCATTATTCTCTGATTTAAATGAATAACCGTCTTGCATCAAACAAGATCCAGATATAATGTTCATGCTCAACGCTGGCACCAAATAACAATTATTTAGGTCTAATACTAATCCCGAAGGTAGATGTAGAGGTAGCGTGCCGACCGCGATCATATCGACTTTGGAACCATTTCCCACGTGCATCGTCACCTCGTCCTTAGCCAATCTTTGCTTAATCCGTAGCCCCTGTTTCGAGTTGCATTTGTTAGCAACAGAACCAATATCAAATACCCAGGTGCTACTGCGAGCATTAGTAAGGTACACATCAATAACATGTATATCACATATACCTTTGTTCACTTTGCCATCCTTCTTATCCACCAAATACTTGGGGCAGTTCCGCTTCCAGTGACCAGTCTGCTTGCAGTAGAAGCACTCAGTCTCAGGCTTAGGTCCAGACTTGGGTTTCTTCTCCTGAGCAGCAACTTGTTTGCTGTTCTTCTTGAAGTTCCCTTTCTTCTTCCCTTTGCCCTTTTTCTTGAAACTGGTGGTCTTATTGACCATCAACACTTGATGCTCCTTCTTGATTTCTACCTCTGCGGCTTTTAGCATCGCGAAGAGCTCAGGAATAGTTTTATTCATCCCTTGCATATTCTAGTTCATCACGAAGCTTTTGTAGCTTGGTGGCAGTGATTTAAGAACTCTGTCAATGACACTATCAACAGGAAGATTAACTCCCAGTTGAGTCAAGTGATTATGATACCCAGACATTTTGAGTATATGTTCACTGACAGAACTATTCTCCTCCATCTTGCAGCTATAGAACTTATTGGAGACTTCATATCTCTCAATCCGGGCATTTGCTTGAAATATTAACTTCAACTCCTGGAACATCTCATATGCTCCATGACGTTCAAAACGTCGTTGAAGACCCGGTTCTAAGCCGTAAAGCATGGCACACTGAACTATCGAGTAGTCATCAGCTTTGCTCTGACAGACGTTCATAACATCTGGTGTCGCTCCTGCAGCAGGCTTGGCACTTAGCGGTGCTTCCAGGACGTAATTCTTCTATGCAGCAATGAGGATAATCCTCAAGTTACGGACCCAGTCCGTGTAATTGCTGCCATCATCTTTCAACTTTGCTTTCTCAAGGAACGCATTAAAATTCAACGAAACAACAGCACGAGCCATCTATCTACAATCAAACATAGACAAGCAAGATACTATCAGGTACTAAGTTCATGATAAATTTAAGTTCAATTAATCATATTACTTAAGAACTCCCACTTAGAAAGATATCCTTCTAATCCTCTAAGTGATCACGTGATCCAAATCAACTAAACCATGTCCGATCATCACGTGAGATGGAGTAGTATCAATGGTGAACATCAATATGTTGATCGTATCTACTGTATGATTCACGCTCGACCTTTCGGTCTCCGTGTTCCGAGGCCATATCTCTTATATGCTAGGCTCGTCAAGTTAAACCTGAGTATTCCGCGTGTGCAACTGTTTTGCACCCGTTGTATTTGAACGTAGAGCCTATCACACCCAATCATCACATGGTATCTCAGCATGAAGAACTTTCGCAACGGTGCATACCCAGGGAGAACACTTATACTTTGATAATTTAGTGGGGGATCATCTTATAATGCTACCGTCAATCAAAGAAAGATAAGATGCATAAAAGATAAACATCACATGCAATCAATATAAGTGATATGATATGGCCATCATCATCTTGTGCTTGTGATCTCCATCTCCGAAGCACCTTCATGATCACCATCGTCACCGGCACGACACCTTGATCACTACCGTAGCATCGTTGTCGTCTCGCCAACCTTATGCTTCCACGACTATCGCTACCGCTTAGTGATAAAGTAAAGCATTACAGCGCAATTGCATTGCATACAATAAAGCGACAACCATATGGCTCCTGCCAGTTGCCGATAACTCGGTTACAAAACATGATCATCTCATACAATAAAATTTAGCATCATGTCTTGACCATATCACATCACAACATGCCCTGCAAAAACAAGTTAGACGTCCTCTACTTTGTTGTTGCAAGTTTTATGTGGCTGCTACGGGCTTAGCAAGAACCGTTCTTACCTACGCATCAAAACCACAACGATAGTTTGTCAAGTTGGTGCTGTTTTAACCTTCGCAAGGACCGGGCGTAGCCAGACTTGGTTCAACTAAAGTTGGAGAAACTGACACCCGCCAGCCACCTGTGTGCAAAGCACGTCGGTAGAACCAGTCTCGCGTAAGCGTACGCGTAATGTCGGTCCGGGCCGCTTCATCCAACAATACCGCCGAACCAAAGTATGACATGCTGGTAAGCAGTATGACTTATATCGCCCACAACTCACTTGTGTTCTACTCGTGCACAACATCAACGCATAAAACCTAGGCTCGGATGCCACTGTTGGGGAACGTAGTAATTTCAAAATTTTCCTACGCACACGCAAGATCATGGTGATGCATAGCAACAAGAGGGGAGAGTGTTGTCTACGTACCCTCGTAGACCGGCAACGGAAGTGTTGACACAAGTAGAGGAAGTAGTCGTACGTCTTCCCGATCCGACCGATCCAAGTACCGAACGTACGGCACCTCCAAGTTCTACACACGTTCAACTCGGTGACGTCCCTCGAGTTCCAATCAGCAAAACATTGAGGGAGAGTTTCGTCAGCACGACGGCGTGATGACGGTGATGATGTTCTACCGACGCAGGGCTTCGCCTAAGCACCGCTACAATATGACCGAGGTGGAATATGGTGGAAGGGGGCACCGCACACGGCCAAGGAACGATCACGAGGATCAACTTATGTGTCATGGGGTGCCCCCTTGCCTCAGTATGTAAAGGAGGGAGAGGGAGAGGTGCGGCCGGCCCTATGGGTGCGCCTGGAGGAGTCCTACTCCAATCGGGAGTAGGACTCCCCCCTCTTGCTTTGTTGGAAAAGGAAGGAGGAAGGGAGAAAGAGGAAAGGGGGCGCGGCCTGCCCTGGTGTGACGCCCCCGATTTGACCGTACACTAATCATGCACGCAAATGTGTACGATCAAGATCAAGGACTCACGGGAAGATATCACAACACAACTCTACAAATAAAATAAGTCATACAAGCATCATATTACAAGCCAGGGGCCTCGAAGGCTCGAATACAAGAGCTCGATCATAGACGAGTCAGCGGAAACAACAATATCTGAGTACAGACATAAGTTAAACAAGTTTGCCTTAAGAAGGCTAGCACAAACTGGGATACAGATCGAAAGAGGCGCATGCCTCCTGCCTGGGATCCTCCTAACTACTCCTGGTCGTCATCAGCGGGCAGCACGTAGTAGTAGGCACCTCCGGTGTAGTAGGAGTCGTCGTCGACGGTGGCGTCTGGCTCCTGGGCTCCAACATCTGGTTGCGACAACCAGGTAGAAGGGATAGGGGAAAAGAGGGAGAAAGCAACCGTGAGTACTCATCCAAAGTACTCGCAAGCAAGGAGCTACACTAGATATGCATGGGTATCAAATGGAATAAGGGTATCATATGTGGACTGAACTGCAGAATGCCAGAATAAGAGGGGGATAACTAATCCTTTCGAAGACTACGCTTCTGGCAACCTCCGTCTTGCAGCATGTAGAAGAGAGTAGACCGAAGTCCTCCAAGTAGCATCGCATAGCATAATCCTAACCGATGATCCTCCCCTCGTCGCCCTGTGAGAGAGCGATCACCGGTTGTATCTGGCACTTGGAAGGGTGTGTTTTATTTAGTATCCGGTTCTAGTTGTCATAAGGTCAAGGTACAACTCCAAGTCGTCCTGTTACCGAAGATCACGGCTATTCGAATAGATTAACTTCCCTGCAGGGGTGCACCACATAACCCAACACGCTCGATCCCATTTGGCCGGACACACTTTCCTGGGTCATGCCCGGCCTCGGAAGATCAACACGTCGTAGCCCTACCTAGGCACAACAGAGAGGCCAGCACGCCGGTCTAAACCTAAGCGCACAGGGGTCTGGGCCCATCGCCCATAGCACACCTGCACGTTGCGTACGCGGCCGGAGAGTAGACCTAGCAACCTCCATTACAAAGGAAGTCACGTTACGCGGTCCAACCCGGCGCGCGCCGCTCAGTCGCTGGCGTCACGAAGTGCTTCGGCTGATACCACAACGTCGAGTGCCCATAACTGTCCCCGCGTAGATGGTTAGTGCCAGTAGCCAGACTCAGATCAAATACCAAGATCTCGTTAAACGTGTTAAGTACCCGCGAACATCGACCAGGGCCAGGCCCACCTCTCTCCTAGGTGGTCTCAACCTGCCCTGTCGCTCCGCCTCAAAGTAACCGTCGGGGGCCGTCGGGAACCCAGGCCCACCTCTACCGGGATGGAGCCACCTGCCCCTTCAGCCCCCATCTCCGAACAGTATCACAGGTAATGTAACTGTGTAAAGTATATCGTATATGCCCGTGATCACCTCCCGAAGTGATCACGGCCCAGTAGTATAGCATGGCAGACGGACAAGAGTGTAGGGCCACTGATGGAACACTAGCATCCTATACTAAGCAGTAGGATAGCAGGTAATGGTAACAACAGTAGTAGCAAGGACAGGCTATGCATCAGGATAGGAATAACGGAAAGCAGTAACATGCTACACTACTCTAATGCAAGCAGTATAGAGAAAAGTGTAGGCGATATCTGGTGATCAAAGGGGGGGGGGGCTTGCCTGGTTGCTCTGGCAAGAGAGAGGGGTCGTCAACACCGTAGTCGTACTGGGTAGCAGCGGCGTCGGTCTCGTTGTCTAGCGGAAGAAGAGGGGGGAAGAAACAATGAATATAATGCAAACAGATGCATAACGATACATGACAAGGCAAGTAACGGTGTTAGGGGTGCCCTAACGCGGTATTAGGTGATACCGGTGAAGGGGGATAACATCCGGGAAAGTATCCCCGGTGTTTCGCGTTTTTGGGCAGAGGAGCTGGAGGGGAAAGTTGCGAGTTCACTATGCTAGGAATGCGTGGCGGACGAACGGGCTGCGTATCCGGGTTCGCCTCGCCGTTCTGAGCAACTTTCATGTATAGAACTTTTTCATCCGAGTTACAGATTATTTTATACGAATTTCTGAAGTTTAAGCAATATCCTAGATTTATTATTAAACTAAAATAGGATTATTGCACCAGCATGACGTCATCAGTCAGCTGAGTTGACCATGGTCAACCCTGACGTGTGGGGTCGGTCAGTGCCCAGTCAGCAGTACAGTCAGCGTTGACTGGGTCAAAGTTGACCAGTCAACAAGGTCAATGGGGCCCATCTGTCAGTGACACATATTTTTAAAAGGAGGTTTAAATTAAGCTAACTAGGGGTGGGGCCCCTCTGTCATGGAGTCCTCAGACTAACTAAATAGCTAATTAGTTAATTAGGCAAAATTAATTAAGTTAATTAACTGAACCACTAATTAATTAATTATTTTAGTATTTATTTTATTCTTTTATTAACATTTCTTTTTTTTCTTTTTTCTTAAGGCAGGGGCATGGGCCCCATTTGTCAGTGGCTCGGGCCAGTTGAGGGCACGGGCTAACGGGCGAGGCAGACCCGGGCGCGTCGCGGCGAGGCCGTCCGGAGCGGCGCCCGGCAGCAGTAGTGGCGGGAGAGGGACTCCGTCAGGCGCGGGGATAGCGGGGAGCGGTGGCGGACGCCGGCGAAGGCAGCCGCGCGGGGATGGGGAGCAGGGGAGAGCGGCAGTGGCGAGCGGCTGTGAGCGAACGGCGGCAGCAGCAATAGGAAGCAGCGGCAGCGACGGGAGGAGGCGAGCCACGAGCACGGCGGGGCGCACACATGGACGGAGTGGGTCGCGGCCGGGTACGGCCACGCGAGGCAGGGCCGCGGCCAAGCGTGGGCGAGCGCGTACGGGCGGCGGGGAATACGGAAGGAGGCGAGGGGGTTGCTCACCCCCGTTGCAGGGCAGGGGGTCGGCGAGGCTCGATGCAGGCCGACGATGGAGAGGCGGGGTGGGGTCGAGGAGGCGGTCCGGCGGGGTCCGGTGACGACGCGAGGTGATGATGATGTCGATGGCGTCGAGCAGGCGTCGGGCCACGAGGGAGGGGACGGGGCCGCGAGGAGGAGGCCGGGAGGGGCAGCGCTTGACGATTCGGTGACGGGGTCGGCGCCGGTGACGGCGCACAGCGGCGAGGTGCGTTGGGGCTCGGGGCGACGGGATCGGGGCGGCAAGCGCTGGCGCGCCCCCGATCCAGAACGCGCGTGGGGGGGGGGAGTGGGGCGACGGGGTGGGTTAGGGTTTGGTTCGTGGGGGGATAAGGGAGTGAGGGAGGTTTGGCCGGCTGGGCCTGTGGCCGACTGGGCCGGCCGTTGGGTCGGCTGGCCCCGGGGGGGGGGGGTCTTTTCTTTTGTTTGTTTGTTTTTCTACATATTTTATTTCTTTTCTGTTTTCTTTTAGTCTTAACAAAATACGAAAGTGGCACCTAAATTGATGTCACCAATTATGCCATTGCCACAAATATTTTGGCACACTATATAAAGTACTTTGTATTTGTTTATTATTCTAAGAGCATTTAAATAATAGTTTTGCCGCTGTTTTATTTGTTATAGTGCAGTTAAACACATTATGAAAGTGTGCTTCCTTCACCAATATTACTTTTGATTTATTTGTCACAATTCGAACAATTTAGTTTTAACATTTGAAAACTTCACCGTTTGACTTTATTTTGAAGTTGAATTCCGAACCGGTTTTGGACTAACGTGAGATTACCAACAGTAACCGAGGTGACATGGCATCACTAACAAAGGGTTACTGTAGTTTAATTATCCGGGCGTCACACCTGGCCGGCCCTCCTCTTCTCCCTTATGGCCCATGTAGGCCCAATAACTCCCGGGGGGGGGGGGGAGTTCCGGTAACCCCCCGGTACTCCGGTAAAATCCCGATTTCACCCGGAACGTTTTCGATATCCAAATATAGGCTTCCAATATATCAATCTTTATGTCTCGACCATTTCGGGACTCCTCGTCATGTCCGTGATCACATCCGGGACTCCGAACAACCTTCGGTACATCAAAACACAAAAACCCTAATTACGATCGTCACCGAACTTTAAGCGTGCGGACCCTATGGGTTCGAGAACTATGTAGACATGACCGAGACACGTCTCCGATCAATAACCAATAGCGGAACCTAGATGCTCATATTGGCTCCTACATATTCTATGAAGATCTTTATCGGTCAGACCGCATAACAACATACGTTGTTCCCTTTGTCATCGGTATGTTACTTGCCCGAGATTCGATCGTCGGTATCTCAATACCTAGTTCAATCTCGTTACCGGCAAGTCTCTTTACTCGTTTCGTAATACATCATCCTGTAACTAACTTATTAGTTGCAATGCTTGCAAGGCTTGAGTGATGTGCATTACCGAGAGGGCCCAGAGATACCTCTCCGACAATCGGAGTGACAAATCCTAATCTCGAAATACGCCAACCCAACAAGTACCTTCGGAGACACCTGTAGAGCACCTTTATAATCACCCAGTTACGTTGTGACGTTTGGTAGCACACAAAGTGTTCCTCTGGTAAACGAGAGTTGCATAATCTCATAGTCATAGGAACATGTATAAGTTATGAAGAAAGCAATAGCAAAAAACTAAATGATCAAGTGCTAAGCTAACGGAATGGGTCAAGTCAATCACATCATTCTCCTAATGATGTGATCCCGTTAATCAAATGACAACTCATGTCTATGGTTAGGAAACATAACCATCTTTGATCAATGAGCTAGTCAAGTAGAGGCATACTAGTGACTCTCTGTTTTTGTCTATGTATTCACACATGTATTATGTCTCTGGTTAATACAATTCTAGCATGAATAATAAACATTTATCATGATATAAGGAAATAAATAATAACTTTATTATTGCCTCTAGGGCATATTTCCTTCACAGGCCTATGCCCGACTTCTTCTCCGATTCGTGCTCCGATGGCTAGGGTTGCTCGGACTCAGGCCAGGGGGAAATCCCTGCATCTTTTGCTGGCAGCGGCGACACCCGTGGGTGTCGTCCCCTTCTTGGAGGCGCTGTCACGGCCGTTGTTTGTGCCCCTCTTCGAGCATCAGGGGAAACCCTAGGCCCAGTTATCCGGATTGGACGTGTCAAGTAGACCGAAACGATTCTGCATCTACTACTATTACTCCACACATCGACCGACTCCTGCCTGCATCTTGAGTATTAAGTTCATGAAGAACAGAGTAACACATTAAGTAAGATGACATGATATAGGGGAATTAACTCAAGCAATATGATGAAAATCCCATCTTTTTATCCTCGATGGCGACAATACAATACGTGCCTCGCTACCCCTACTGTCAATGGGAAAGGACACAACAAGATTGAACCCAAAGCTAAGCACTTCTCCCATTGGAAGAAAAACCAATCTAGTTGGCCAAACCAAACCGATAGTTCGAAGAGAATTACAAAGATATCAAATCATGCTTAACAGAATTCAGAGAAGATTCAAATAATATTCATAGATAAGCTGATCATAAATCCACAATCCATTGGATCTTGGCAAACACACCGCAAAAGAGTATTACATCGGATAGATCTCCAAGAACATCGAGGAGAACATGATATTGAGAATCAAAGAGAGAAAAGAAGCCATCTATCTACTAGCTATGGACCCGTATGTCTGTGCTAAACTACTCACACTTCATTGCAAGGGCAATAGAGTTGATGTACAAGCCCTTCATGATCGAATCCCCCTCTGGTAGGGTGTCGGAAAAGGTCCCTAGATGCGATCTCACGGGTACAAAAGGTTGCGGCACTGGAAAACTACTTTCTTCGCTCCCTCTGGCTGTTTGGGAATATATGTGAATATATAGGCGAAAGAATTAGGTCAGGAGGGTCGCGGGGGGGGGGGGGGGGCACAAGGGTGGGGGCGCACCCTACCCCCTAGGCGCGCCCTCCATCCTTGTGGCCGCCATGTGGCTCCTCCGACTTCATCTCCAAGTCTCCTGGTTGTCTTCTGGTACAAGAAAAATCATCTCAAAGGTTTTATTTCGTTTGGACTCTGTTTGGTATTCCTTTCTTGCGAAACTCAAAAACAAGGAAAAACATAAAACTGGCACTGGGCTCTTGGTTAATAGGTTAGTCCCAAAAATAATAAAAAATGGCATATTAATTCATATAAAACATCCAAAATAGATAATATAATAGCATGGAACAATAAAAAATTATATATACGTTAGAGACGTATCAAGCATTCCCAAGCTTAATTCCTGCTCGTCCTCGAGTAGGTAAATGATAAAAACAGATTTTTTAATGTGGAATGCTACCTATCATATTTATCCATGTAATTCTCTTTATTGTGGCATTAATGTTCAGATCCATAAGATTCAAATCAAAAGTTTAATATTGACATAAAAACAATAATACTTCAAGCATTCTAACAAGGCAATTATATCTTCAAAATAGCATGGCCAAAGAAAGATTATCCCTACAAAATCATATAGTCTGGCTATGCTCCATCTTCATCACACAAAACATTTAAATCATGCATAACCCCGATGACAAGCCGGTCAATTGTTTTATACTTTTGATGTTCTCAAACTTTTTCAACTTTCACGCAATACATGAGCGTGAGCCATGGACATAGCACTATAGGTGGAATAGAATATGGTGGTTGTGGAGAAGACAAAAAAGGAGACCTAGGGCAGTAAGTGGGTGTGCATCCAACTCGCTTGCTCACGAAGACGTAGGGCAATTTGAGGAAGCCCATCATTGGAATATACAAGCCAACTTCTATAATGAAAAATTCCCACTATTATATGAAAGTGACAACATATAAGACTCTCTATCATGAAGATTATGGTGCTACTTTCAAGCACAAGTGTGGTAAAAGGATAGTAACATTGTCCCTTCTCTCTTTTCTCTCATTTTTTTATTGGGACTTCTCTCATTTTTTTGCCCTCTTTTTTTTCGTACGGAGTCTCATCCCGACTTGTGGGGGAATCATAGTCTCCATCATCCTTTCCTCACATGGGACAATGCTCTAATAATGAAGATCATCACACTTTTATTTACTTACAACTCAAGAATTACAACTCGATACATAGAACAAAATATGACTCTATATGAATGCCTCCGGTGATGTACCGGAATGTGCAATTAATCAAGAGTGACATGTATGAATGAATTATGAACGGTGGCTTTGCCACAAATATGATGTCAACTACATGATCATGCAAAGCAATATGACAATCATGGAGCGTTTCATAATAAATGGAATGGTGGAAAGTTGCATGGCAATATATCTAGGAATGGCTATGGAAATGCCATAATAGGTAGGTATGGTGGCTGTTTTGAGGAAGGTATATGGTGGGTGTATGGTACCGGCAAAAGTTGTGCGGCACTAGAGAGGCTAGCAATGGTGGAAGGGTGATAGTGTGTATAATCCATGGACTCAACATTAGTCATAAAGAACTCATATACTTATTGCAAAAATCTATTAATTATCGAAATGAAGTACTATGTGCATGCTCCTAGTGTGATAGATTGGTAGGAAAAGACCATCGCTCGTCCCCGACCGCCACTCATAAGGAAGACAATCAATAAATAAATCATGCTCCGACTTTATCACATAATGATTCACCATACGTGGATGCTACGGGAATCACAAACTTTAACACAAGTATTTATCAAATTCAGAATTACTTACTAGCATGACTCTAATATAACCATCTTTATATCTCAAAACAATCGTAAGGAATCAAACTTCTCATAGTATTCAGTGCACTTTATATGAAAGTTTTTATTATATCCCTCTTGGATGCCTATCATATTAGGAATAAATTTATAACCAAAGCAAATTACCATGCTGTTTAGAGACTCTCAAAATAATATAAGTGGAGCATGAGAGTTCAATAATTTATATAAAATAAAGCCACCGCCGTGCTCTAAAAATATATAAGTGGAGCACTAGAGCAAAATTTCCTAGCTTAAAGGATATAAGTGAAGCACATAGAGTATTCTAATAAATCACGATTCATGCGTGTCTCTCTCAAAAGGTGTGTACATTAAGGATGATTGTGACAAACTAAAAAGCAAAGACTCAAATCATACAAGACGCTCCAAGCAAAACACATATCATGTGGTGAATAAAAATATAGCCTCAATTAAAGTTACCGATAGACGAAGACGAAAGAGGGGATGCCTTCCGGGGCATCCCCAAGTTTAGGCTCTTGGTTGTCCTTGAATATTACCTTGGGGTGCCTTGGGCATCCCCAAGCTTAGGCTCTTGCCACTCCTTATTCCATAGTCCATCGAATCCTTACCCAAAACTTGAAAACTTCACAACACAAAACTCAACAGAAAATCTCATAAGCTCCGTTAGTATAAGAAAATAAATCACCACTTTTGGTACTGTTGTGAACTCATTCTTTATTTATATTGGTGTAATATCTACTGTATTCCAACTTTTCCATGGTTCATACTCCCCGGTACTACGCATAGATTCATCAAAATGAGCAAACAACACATAGACAACAGAATCGGTCAAAAACAAAACATTCTGTAGTAATCTGTAACTCTCGAATACTTTTGTAACTCCAAAAATTCTTAAAAATTAGTACAAGCTAATAAATTCTTTTATTAATCTCCTGCAAAAATAATCAGTATTTTATCACGCTGTTGTTAAAAATATGAATTTTTTTCCTGAGCGCAAAACTTTCTGTTTTTCAGCAAGATCAAATCAACTATCACCTTAAGCCATCCTAAAGGTCTTACTTGGCACGCACACTAACTAAAACACAAAACCACATCTAAGCAGAGGCTAGATGAATTATTTATTGCAAAACAGAACCTAAAAATCAAAAAGAAAAAGAAAATTGGGTTGCCTCCCAACAAGCGCTATCGTTTAACGCCCCTAGCTAGGCATAAAACACGAATAGATCTAGGTATAATCATCTTTGGTATGCAATTCTTCAATTACACACTTATAATCCCTAGGAGATTCTTTGGTTTTATCAATGATCAAGCTCTTAGACAAGAAATCAAGAAATTCACTTGTGGCAATTGGTTCCTTAATAATATCGAAAAAATTGGGGTGAACACTTATTGTTTTGAGATCTTTATTTTCTTTGCTAGAAGATTCACCCTTATTCTTAGGAACGTAAGTAAACTTGGCAATCTTCATAGGAGGAAGGTTTTGAGTAGTTTTAATGGAGGAAATGGCGGAACCCAAGTTGGTAATAATATCTTCTAGTTTGCTAATTCTAGTAGAATCTTGATCTATCTTTTCATTAACTATGGATTCCTTTTCCTTAAGGTTCTTTAAAGTAACCCCTACCTTAGACCCGTATTGAGTAATCTGATTATGAATCTTTTTATCCAAATTTTCAATTAACTCTATGGTAGCAATTTTATTCTCAACAATATCAAGCCTTTTGCATCACATGTTCCAAGGTTAAAATAGTTCCATTGATCAAAAGAGGTGGTGGGCCTAACAAATCTATCATGGCATTGTAAGAATCAAAAGTATGGATCCCCAAGAAATTCCCCCTAGTAATGGTATCTAGAACATATCTATGCCAAGGAGTAATGCCCACATAAAATTTGCGAAGAAGGACGACAATAGTTCGAGTAGATCTATTTTGAGCATTGCAAATTCTATACCAAGCATCTTTTAAATTTTCTCCCTCCCTTTCTTTAAAATTGAGGACTTCATTATCGGGAGTGCTAACAATGATGGGAGTACTAGCCATGGAAGCGAGACAAGCGATCAAATGCACGAGCACACAAAAAGCAAACGAAGAAGACGAACGAAAGAGAGGCGAAGGAAAGGCAAATCTTTTAGAAAATTGTTTTAGAAGTGGGGGACAGGAAAACAAGAGGCGAATGGCGAATAATGTAATGCAAGAGATGAGAGTTCAGGATGGGTACTTGGTATTTCTTGACTTGGCGTAGATCTCCACGGCAATGGCACCAGAAATTCTTCCTGCTACTTCTTGAGCTTGCGTTGGTTTTTTCCTTGAAGAGGAAAGGGTGATGCAGCAAAGTAGAGATAAGTATTTACCTTAGTTTGAGAACCAAGGTATCAATCCAGTAGGAGAAAACACACAAATCACCAATACCCGCACAAACAATCAAACTACTTGCACCCAACGCAATAAAGGGGTTGTCAATCCCTTCACGGTTACTTGCAAAAGTGAGATCTGATAGAGATAGATGAAACTAAACAAACAGTAAAGTAAATATTTTTAGTATTTTTGGTTTATAGATCGGAAAGTAAAAGATTGCAAAATAGTAGATCGGAAACTTATATGATGGAAAATAGACTCGGGGGCCATAGGTTTCACTAGAGGATTCTCTCAGGATAGCAAACAATACGGTGGGGGAACAAATTACTGCCGAGCAATTGATAGAAAAGCGTAAAGTTATGACGATATCTAAGGCCGTGATCATGAATATAGGCATTGCGTCCGTGTCAAGTAGATCGAAACGATTCTGCATGTACTACTATTACTCCGCACATTGACCGACTCCTTCCTGCATCCATAGTATTAAGTTCATGAAGAACAGAGTAACACATTAAGTAAGACGACATGATGTAGAGGAATTAAGTCAAGCAATATGATGAAAACCCCATCTTTTTACCTCGATGGCAACAATACAATGTGTGCCTTGCTACCCCTACTGTCACTGGGAAAGGACACTGCAAGATTGAACCCAAAGCTAAGCACTTCTCCCATTGCAAGAAAAACCAATATAGTTGGCCAAGCCAAACTGATAGTTCAAAGAGAATTACAAAGATATCAAATCATACATAAAATAATTTAGAGAGGATTCAAATAATATTCATAGATAAGCTGATCATAAATCCACAATTCATCGGATCTCGGTGAACACACCGCAAAAGAGTATTACATCGGATAAATCTCCAAGAACATCGAGGAGAACATGGTATTGAGAATCAAAGAGAGAGAAGAAGCCATCTAGCTACTAGCTATGGACCCGTAGGTCTGTGCTAAACTACTCACGCTTCATCGAAAGGGCAATAGAGTTGATGTAGAAGCCCTCCGTGATCGAATCCCCCTCTGGCAGGGAGTCGGAAAAGGTCCCTAGATGGGATCTCACGGGTACAGAAGGTTTCAGCGGTGGAAAAGTGTTTTTGTCGCTCCCTGTGGAGATTTTCAGAATATATGTGAATATATGGGCGAAAGAATTAGGTCAGGAGGGTCACGGGGGCCCACAATGGTGGGGGCACGCCCTACCCCCTGGGCACGCCCTTCGTCCTTGTGGCCACCTCGTGGATCCTGTGACTTCGTCTCCAAGTCTCCTGGTTGTCTTCTGGTCCAAGAAAAATCATCGCGAAGGTTTTATTACATTTGGACTCCGTTTGGTATTCCTTTTCCACAAAACTCAAGAACAAGGAAAAAATATAAACTGGCACTAGGCTCTAGGTTAATAGGTTAGTCCCAAAAATAATATAAAATAGCATATTAATGCATATAAAACATCCAAAACAGATAATATAATAGCATGGAACAATAAAAAATTATAGATACGTTGGAGACGTATCATCATGTGACTAGGAATACAAATTTCCTCGTGCTTTATTGACTGCAAACACCATCATTGGCTTTGAACATGCGCCGCTGATTGTTGACTTTGTGAATCTTTGTTTGGCCCTCCATCCCAATTCCACTTTGAGTCTAATTGGTTCTCGATCAAGGGCTTGATTCACTTGTCCATAACTAATGTAATCCTCTCAAAAGGGAGCAATCTAGATCTTTTTGCCTGATCAACGACTAGCACTTTTGTTCTCAGCGACCACAAATTTTTCTTGAAGGTTGGTGGTCCAATCGGCATGCAGAATCTTTAAAACCAAAATGGTTATTAGCTGATAATATTATGTGCTTAGGTTAGTTTGCTGAGTCATCTGGGTTGGATGCTAGTGGTTGGCAACATGGTTATGATCTTGAGGCAACTCTTGTAAGTATCCACCACACTGATGAGATTTACTTGAAGATGAGGGGTAGTTTTAAGTGGATTTTGAAGGGAGACACCAACATTGCCTATTTTCACACACCGTCCAATGGCTAGCTAGCGGTGCTGGTTTGTTAATCGGTTGTTCATTAATGGTGTAATCACCCAGACGAACATGCCATTACTTTCCATATCTACAATTTTCATTCCACCCTTCTACGCTTCCATCAACTTCCTGGTTTCTTGTTTAACCCCCAATCTTGGACGACTGATTAGCCTGTTTCTCGTGTGGATAAATAAGCCTTGATGATACCCCTTTCCACTAAGGAAATGGATGAGGCCATTTCCTCTTTGAAGTCCACTTCGCCTATAGGGCCCGATGCTTTTTTATTCCATTTTCAAGAAGTTTTGGATTACCCTTAAACCTCTTCTTTATAAGATTATGGAAGCCTTTTGTTTGGGCAATGTGGGCATTAAACGCCTAAACTACATGATTCTCGCGCTTATTCCAAATGTTAAGGGTGCTAACAACATTCGCCTCCTTAGACCTATTGACCACATTAACAACATTGCTAAATTTCCCTCGGGTGTTTGCGACTGGGCTATCTTTGATTGCCCATAAAATTATTAGCCAACCCTGGTAGTGTTAGATAATCGCCCTATGATCATGATCCAAGGAATACTATGAAGATGCATACAAGGTCAGATCAGATCGTTACCAACTTCGAGTTTCAGTGGCAGAAGAGTTGGTGTAGATCGTCGATGAAGTCCCTCAAACCATTAACAAATGATCCCTTGAACCGAAGACCAAAAGCATGGCCTCTCTACAGATTGCAAGCTTACAGGCTTCACGATCAAGTAGCGCTTCAACGTCCAGAGCTAATCGTTGCTGGAGAATTAGAGGGAGAATAAGAGAACCACACATGCACTACAAAAAAATACACTTCCATGATGATACGTGTTTGTCATAGTATGTCACGTTTTCTGTCATGCATGTACATCCATGATGATTTTATGACAGAATCAAGATAGTCATACCTGTGCTGTCATAGAAGTGTTCCATGACATTACCAAAATTATCATCACAAAAGTGTCCACTTCCATGACGATAAATCGCGTGTCATAGAAGTGCTTTCGTCAAGGGTGACCGACACGTGGCATCCACCGTAACGTGTCGCCGTTAAGCTATCGGGTTCCGGTTTGGATCCGATAACCCATTAACAGCCCGGACTAATGGGGATTTTCCACGTGTAAAATTGTCATTGGCTGGAGGAAACACGTGTTGGCTCACCGTTGGGATAGATTTCATCCACTCATTGGACATAATGCGCCAATGATACGTCGACACGTGGCACGACCCAACAGAGGCCCATTCATGTGAAAAGGCCGGCCCGTTTAACTTTGTCAGAAGATGGCGGGCCGGCCCATGGAAAGCCTGTTAACGGCCTGTTCACACATAGCCCTAGGAATGGCAGTTTTGCCCATGGGTATGGGTACCCCTGGGTACCCTACCCAAAAATAGTGGGCATGGGTGAGACTTGCTATCAGTTCATACCCATGGGTATTGGGTATCCATACCCGCAAAATTCCTGGGTAGGGTATGGGTATGAAGTTATACGCATGGGTAACCCAATGGATACCCAGAAAATTAATAAAATTAATTAATACCTATAATATCTGGGTAAACCTATAGTAATTAGCATTGCAAGTTTGCAAATTTGATTTTTTTGTAAGTTAGTTTGTAATGGAGATTAAGGGGCTGTTTGGTTGGTGACCTGAGCACTTTGCCTGAAGAAAATCGGTGCTTGATAGGCATGAAAGGTTTTCGTGACTTTGGCCTCTGACGCAGCTTGGAGAGAGGCTATTTGGTTCGTTCCCCGAACATTTCGTGAGCCTGAGCATTATTAAAATAATATAGCATACAACCGAGGACATGCATGGGAGCATGACAAATATTAAAATAATAGCATGCATGCATTGATTGCATTTGCCTGAGTCAGGCCTCCGATTTTGCTGGCCTGACTCCGGCTAACTACTCGCCCGAGGAGCTCAGGTCAGGCTACTCCAAATAGTGCTCAGGCACCAACCAAACAAGATGTGGATGCTTGTCCGACTTGCTTCTGGCCAAGCAAATCTCTCTCAGGTAGCAACCAAACAGCACCTAAGACCTTTGTGTCTCAATCGTCATTGTGAACTTTTGATGTAAGTGCAAACTAGATTGTGATGGACAAGTGCCTAGGTTTAGTTTTAGACCATTTCTTGTCTTACTTTTATCATGCCGATGTTATATAATGTATCCACCGGATACCCATTGGGTATAATATACCCGATGGGTATGGGCATGGGTATGAATTTGTGCCCATGGATATTGAAATGGGTGGGTATGGAAAAATATTTGGGTATGGGTTTGAGCACAAAAAGATCGTACCTGCCCATACCCTACCCATTGCCATCCCTACATAGCCCATTTACAACTCGCTAACCCAGGGCCTGTTACGGCCTATCCGAATTAGGCCCAGTAGCGTCATATGGGCCGTCCAATATGATTCCAGCCCGTTGTAACTTCCGGCCCATGTCTGTCCCATGACGTCTTTCGGCCGATTTGACGCACTTTGTAACTCTTGGCCCATTAACGACCCATGGTGAAACTGGCCCGTAATGAACAGTATATCGCCTTATACCCATTAACGGCCCATTATTCCATTGGGCCATTTCAAGCCCATGTTATCTTTCGGTCTTCTCATGGTCCATTTATTCTTGGGCTCATTTCCAGCATTCGGTTACTAACGGCCTGTTACTGGCCTTTTCTGATTGTGGGCCAAATTCAGCCCGTGGTTACAGTCGGTCCGTTTGTGGACCGTTAATCCGTTGGGCTGTTTTCATAGCATCATCAAATATGGCCGATTAACGATGGCCCATTATGGTCGACCCAAGAACGGACGATTCCAACTCTAGCCCGTTTAAGGCCCATAATGCGTTCCGCTGTTGGCCCATGTTTGGCCAATCGATCATACGGCCCATAGAAGGCCCATTGTTTCTATGGCCCGTAGGAGGCCCAGGGTCGCTACAGTAAATATGTAGCCCATGGTTATTGTGGCCTAGTTTTAAAAATAGGTTATTGCGGCCACTAGCAAACCGCGGAAAAAGAACTGCACTGACTACAAGCAAACAAATAAACAAGATAACAAGGAAATAAATAAGCAAGCAACTTACGCTAGGCTATCACGACTATTACACATATTACATCCACTTGGCATCAAAGTTCGCCACCAGTGCAAATATAGGGAACAAAGCAACATATCACATACACTGGTTGTCAAAGTTGGCGACCAGTGCAAATAAACACCGTAGCAAAACAAGTCTAGAACTGAAACCACTTAAGAAGAGCTCAAGAAACAATGTCCTGGGTACCCATAATGCTGGAAAGATGCTTAGCAAGCTTATTAACTTTCTCTTGTTTGGCGCTTAAATCTGAAGGAAATATGCCCTAGAGGCAATAGTAAAGTTGTTATTTATATTTCCTTATATCATGATAAATGTTTATTATTCATGCTAGAATTGTATTAAACAGAAACTTAGTATATGTGTGGATACATAGACAAACAGAGTGTCACTAGTATGCCTCTACTTGAATAGCTCGTTGAATCAAAGATGGTTAAGTTTCCTAGCCATAGACATGAGTTGTCAGTTGATTAACGGGATCACATCATTAGAGAATGATGTGATTGACTTGACCCATTCCGTTAGCTTAGCACTTGATCGTTTAGTATATTGCTATTGCTTTCTTCATGACTTATACATGTTCCTATGACTATGAGATTATGCAACTCCCGGATACCGAAGGAACACTTTTTATGCTACCAAACGTCACAACATAACTGGGTGATTATGAAGGTGCTCTACAGGTGTCTCTGATGGTACTTGTTGAGTTGGCATAGATCGAGATTAGGATTTGTCACCCCGATTGTCGGAGAGGTATCTATGGGCCCTTTCGGTAATGCACATCACTATAAGCCTTGAGAGCAATGTAACTAATGAGTTAGCTGCGGGATGATGCATTACGAAACGAGTAAAGAGACTTGCCGGTAATGAGATTGAACTAGGTATTGAGATATCGATGGTAGAAACTCGGGCAAGTAACATACCGATGACAAAGGGAACACCGTATGTTGTTATGCAGTTTGACCGATAAAGATCTTCGTAGAATATGTTGGAACCAATATGAGCGTCCAGGTTCCGCTATTGGTTATTGAATGGAGATGAGTCTCGGTCATGTCTACATAGTTCTCGAACCCGTAGGGTCTGCACGCTTAACGTTCCGTGACGATTTGTATTGTGAGTTATGTGATTTGATGACCGAAGTTTGTTTGGAGTCCCAGATGAGATCAGGGACATGACGAGGAGTCTCGAAATGGTCGAGACGTAAAGATTAATATATTGGAAGGCTATATTCGGACATCAGAAAGGTTCCGAGTGATTCGGGTATTTTTTGAAGTACCGGAGAGTTACGAGAACTCGTATTGGGCCTTAATGGGCCATACGGGAAAGGAGAGAAAGTCCTCAAGGTTGGTCACGCCCCTTCCCCATGGACTGGTCCGAATTGGACTAGGGAAAGGGGGCGCCCCCTTCCTTCTCCTTCTCCCTTTCCTTTTTTCCTATTTCATGTGGGAGGTGGAATCCTACTAGGACTAGGGAGTCCTAGTAGGACTCCACACTTTGGGCGCGCCCTATGAGGGCCGGCCTCCTCCTCCCTCCATCCTTTATATACATGGCCAGGGGCACCCCATAAACACAGAAGTTGATTGTTTCCAGCCGTGTGCGTTGTCCCCCTCCAATATAATCCACCTCGGTCATATCGTAGTGGTGCTTAGGCGAAGCCCTGTTCCGGTAGCATCATCATCACCGTCATCACACCGTCATGATGACGAAGCTCTCCCTCGTCACTCTACTGGATCGTGAGTTCGTGGGACGTCACCAAGCTGAACGTGTGCAGATCGCGGATGTGCCGTACTTTCGGTACTAGGATCGGTCAATCGTGAAGACGTACGACTACATCAACCGCGTTGTCATAACGCTTCCGCTTATGGTCTACGAGGGTACCTAGACAATACTCTCCCCTTTCGTTGCTATGCATCACCATGATCTTGCGTGTGCGTCAGAATTTTTTTGAAATTACCACGTTCCACAGCAGTGGCATCAGAGCCAGGTCTATGCATAGATGTTATATGCACGAGTAGAACACAAAGGAGTTTTGGGCGTGGGTATATACATATTGCTTGCCGTCACTAGGTGATTCTTGATTCGGCAGTATTGTTGGATGAAGAGGCTCAGACCGACATTACGCGTACGCTTACGCGAGACTGGTTCTACGGACGTGCTTCGCACACAGGTGGCTAGTGGGTGTCTGTTTCTCCAACTTTAGTTGAATCGGATTCAATGAACATGGTTCTTTCCGAAGATCAAAAAGCAATCACTATACCTTGTTGTGTTTTTTTGATGCGTAGGTAAGAACGGTTCTTGCTCAGCCCGTAGCAGCCACGTAAAACTTGCAACAACGAAGTAGAGGACGTCTAACTTGTTTTTGCAGGGCGTGTTGTGATGTGATATGGTCAAGACGTGATGAGATATAAATTTTTGTATGAGATGATCATTTTTTGTTAAAGTTATCGTCAACTGGTAGGAGCCTTATATATGGTTGTCTCTTTATTGCATAAGATGCAAGCGCCATATAATTGCTTTACTTCATCGCTATGCAACAGCAATAGTTGCAAAAGCAATAGTTGGTGAGACGACCATGTGATGACATGTTGATAGAGATCAAGATGATGGAGATCATGGTGTCATGCCGGTGACAATAGAGATCATGACGGTGTTTTGGAGATGGAGATCAAAGGCACAAGATGATGATGGCCATATCATGTCACATATTTTGATTGCATGTGATGTTTATCCTTTATGTATCTTATTTTGCTTAGTTTGGCGGTAGCATTATAAGATGATCTCTCACTAAATTTCAAGGTATAAGTGTTCTCCCTGAGTATGCACCGTTGCGACAGTTCGTCGTGCCGAGACACCACGTGATGATCGGGTGTGATAAGCTCTACGTTCACATACAACGGGTGCAAGCCAGTTTTGCACACGCGGAATACTCGGGTTAAACTTGACGAGCCTAGCATACGCGGATATGCACTACTAGGGAAAACCCTAGTAGTAGCGCGCGTTTTGAGGCTATCAGCAACGCGGGCGGCCGCGCTACTAATAAGATGCTACAACTAACTGTTAGTTGTAGCGCGGTCTGTACCCGCGCTACTACTATTGACTATATCAGCAGTGCTTTTCCAGAACACGCTACTATTAGTTAGCTGTAGCGCTTTCCTAGCCCCGCGCTACTGCTATGTGTTTCATCATTACCTCCCAGCTTCCTACCCAGTTTCAGTTTTAATAAACTGCAATTTCCAGATACTAGGTACTACTAGATATCAATTTCATAAAGCATTATAGGTATTAGTACTACCTCCGTTCCAATTTACTCGTCGTGGTTACTAAAACCACGACGAGTAATTTGGAACAGAAGGAGTACTAGATAACAATTTCATATATAGTCAACATGCATCCTCAAGTAGTACAAGGTGATATCAACGACAATCATCATATGTAGTTCTAGATGATATCGACGACGATCATCATATGTAGTTCTACATGATATCGACGACGATCATCATATGTTGTTCTAGATGATATAGCCACACACACACATATGTAGTTCTAGATGATATCGACAACGATCATCATCCTCAAGCCTGGGCGGTGGGTGTTCCTGATAGTAATTAGGATGGCCTGTCCAACACGAAGATTCTTGCCAACGAGGAATCTCTTCCACCCAACCGAGTTTAAGTGTGTGCGACTGTCTGTGTCCATGTGGTAAGTACAGGGGGTGACGGATCCCCTTGCGGTAAGGCGTAGTCTAGCTGAGCCTTCTTCATCAGGCTCGATACCACAACTCACAGATAGGTTCTTTGGCAATTTCTGAATATGAAAAACATATCAATTAATAAATAGCCTCGCACATACTCTTGCAAATATATTTCTATTAAGTATATATTTCTACACTATCAAAAGACAGAGTACTGCACATTTGTACTAATTAAGCATTAATTCTACTAATAAGTATATATGGATTATCTACACTATTAATAGTTCCTTGGATTCTACACTAATAAGCATGTGATCAAATTACTACAGTCAATATAACATACCATTTCATGCTGATCGACCATGGTACTTGTCAGGCGGGCCACGAATGGCACCCCGACAAAGTCATCATGTGGCGGAATTATCTCCCATAGGTTGCACACCTCCTCCTCGCTCAACCTCATTCTTTGAGCTACGATGGCTTCATGAAGTGGGATCTCATCATCTTCATCGAGTGGGTCCTCATTATCTTCATCATCTTCGTCATCTTCATCATCTTCCACCAGGTTGATATAAATGACAGCCAGCTTGGGTGTTTCTGCTCCGAAGGAGAAGCTGATCAGCTCACCACTAGTAAGATGCATGTAGGTGAGGAGACGGGCCCATCCATCTCCTCCAATCTGTGACATATTGCGTCCTTTCTCGACCTCCATAGTGTACGGCCCCCAGGAGCCTCAAATGTCACAGTGTCTCCTATCAGCTTGTTGAATTTCAACCTCACATTGCATGGGACGATCTCTGTAAAAAAGCAAAATGACACAATGTAGTAATGCCAACACTAAAAATAAAATAGTTGTTACATTTCATCTAATTTCTTACCGCCGCATGACGAAAACTCGGTTGGAAGTAGATGCCGAACAACTTGCCAGTTGCAATGCTGCTGGCGCACCTTGAGTTGCACAGTCGACATGGTGGTAGTGGTGGTGGTGGCGCCATTTTCCTAAAGAAATGTGAGCAAAGGATTAATGATCCACTTCACAGGAAAGAAAAAAAATAGTAGCATGTGATATTTTTGGTTCTTCCGCGAGAAGCAATTTGATGGACAATTATAATCCTAAGATCTAGTAACATATTAGATGACAAGGTACCACCTACCAAAGCATTTCGGTGGCACCTATTGCCGAAAAAACTTTTCACAAATATCTACCAAATCAGGGTACCACCTACCAAGACATTTCATCTAATTTGGCCCCTATTTACTAAGATAATTGATTAAAAAAACAAGTGGCAAATTTAACTAAATTGGCACCTACATTTTGCCAAAAAATAAGTTATTACAGAAAAGCAAAAGCATCTAGCTATCCATGTACAGAAAAATAAACAATAAAATGGTGCATACTAAATCAACTAAATCAACAAGCCTACTAAATCAACTAAATCAACTAGCCTACTAAATCAACTACCATACTAAATCAAGTAAATCAAAATGTTCTAAATCAACTAGCCTACTAAATAAACTAAATCATATCAACTAAATCAAAATGTTGCATATGAACTAGCCTACTAAATTAAAATGTAGTAGGAAGAAATTCGTATGCCCTCGCTGCATCTAGGTAGGGCAGCCCTCGGGGGGTGCTGTCGAGTGGAGGGGGGATGGCATGGTGACCTCGATCGAGGGTGCTGACAAGTGGAAGGCCGGTGACTTTCCTACGAGAGGGGGCGACGACAGCGGCCGGCGAGGGGATTGAGGACAGTCTGCCAAAGGCGCTCGGCCAGAGCTCGCGACCAGCGACAGAGTGGGCGGCGAGAGGGTGGAGGAGCAGTGGAGGGGTGGCGAGAGGGGGGAGGAGCATTACTTGCGGCGGCTATGGCGGAGGAGAAACCCTAACCGCAGCTGCCGACGTCGGGCGGAGGGGGACAATTGAGAGATGACCGTGCGGGGGGCCGGCCGGGACGTGTGTTTTGTTTTGCTTTAGCAGTAGCACAGGCACAGGGAGCACGCTACTGCTAAGACCAATATCAATAGCGCTTTGTCCTAGAAAAACGCTACTGCTAAGTCAAATGTAAAAACATCAAAAATATACATTGGTCATCATTGATCTTTTTGTGTAGAATCTAAATAGTCAACATGAATCCTCACCGTACCTGTATAGGTACAGGCAAGGATTCATATTGCATCCACAAATCCTACACATATAGTTCAATGTAGACCAAGTGCTCAAGATAGTTTGAGAAGTAATATATTTAAGGTGGTAAACACCTTGTTCGCTTAGCAGTATGGGACTAGTTGCAAGGGGGGTGATACTTAGCAGCAGTGAGTTTTGAAGAAAAACGCTACTACTAAGTACTTTAGCAGTAGCGCGTCCAGAAGAAGGGCACTACTACTATATCTAGCCTGGAGGCAACACCGTGGCAATTATAGTAGTAGCGCTTGTTTCACCTAGAGCACTACTGCTACTGGGCTATTAGTAGCGCGGTTTCCTGAAGCTCGCTACTGATAATTAGCAGTAGCGTTTGTTTTTAAACAACGATGCTGCTAAGATTATGTGTATAAGGTTTTCCCTAGTAGTGATGGCCTCGAAACACTGGAGCCGAAAGGTCCAGCGTGAATCATATAGTAGATATGATCAACATAGTGATGTTCACCATTGAAAACTACTCCATCTCACGTGATGATCAGACATGGTTTAGTTGATTTGGATCATGTGATCATTTAGATGACTAGAGGGATATCTATCTAAGTAGGAGTTCTTAAGTAATATGATTAATTGAACTTTAATTTATAATGAACTTAGTCCTAATAGTATTTTCACAACTATGTTGTAGATCAATAGCTCGTGATGTAGCTCCCCGTTTATTTTTGATATGTTCCTAGAGAAAAACTATGTTGAAAGATGATAGTAGCAATGATGCGAACTAGGTCCGTTATATGAGGATTATCCTCATTGCTGCACAAAATAATTATGTCCTTGATGCACCGCTAGGTGACGGACCTATTGCAGGAGCAGATACATACGTTATGAACGTTTGGTAAAGCTTGGTATGATGACTACTTGATAGTTTAGTGCACCATGCTTTACGGCTTAGAGCCGTGACTTCAAAAACTTTTTGAATGCCACAAAGCATATAAGATGTTCTAAGAGTTGAAATTGGTATTTCATACTCATGCCCGTCTCGAGAGGTAGAAGACCTCTGACAGTACTTTGCCTACAAGATGGAGGAGAATATCTCAACTAGTGAGCATGTTCTCAGATTGTCTGGGTACTACAGTTGCTTGAATCAAGTGGGAGTTAATCTTCCAGATAAGATAGTAATTGACAAAGTTCTCTAGTCACTATCACCAAGTTACTAGAACTTAGTGATGAACTATAATATGCAAGGGATAACAAAAGTAATTCCCAAGATCTTCGCGATGCTGAAATCGGCGAAGGTAGAAATCAAGAAATAGCATCAAGTGTTGATGGTTAACAAGACCACTAGTTTCAAGAAAAAGGGCAAAGGAAAGAAAGGTAACTTCAAAGAAGAATAGCAAGAAAGTTGCTGCTCCCATGAAGAAGCTCAAAGCTAGACCCAAGCCTGGAACTGAGTGCTTCTACTGCAAAGGAAATGGTCACTGGAAGTGGAGCTGCCCTAGATACTTGGCAGATAAGAAGGATGGCAAAGTGAACAAAATTATATATTTGATATACATGTTATTGATGTGTACTTTACTAGTGTTTATAACAACACCTCAGTATTTGATACTGGTTCAATTACTAAGAGTAGTAACTCAAAACGAGAGTTGCAAAATAAATAGAAACTAGTTAAGGTCGAGGTGATGATGTGAGTTGGAAGTGATTCCAAGGTTGATAAGATCACCATCGCACACTCCCTTTACCTTCGGGATTAGTGTTGAACCTAAAATAAATGTTATTTGGTGTTTGTGTAGAGCATAATACGATTGGATCATGTTTATTGCAATACAGTTATTCATTTAAGTCAAGGATAATTGTTATTCTGTTTACATGAATAAAACCTTCTGAGGTCATACACCCAAGGTGAATGGTTTATTGAATCTTGATCATAATAATACACATATTCATAATATTGAAGCCAAAAGATGCAAAGTTAATAATGATAGTGCAACTTATATGTGGCACTGCCGTTTAGGTCATATTGGTGTAAAGCGCATGAAGAAACTCCATGCTGATGGGCTTTTGGAATCACTTGATTATGAATCATTTGATGCTTGCGAACCATGCCTCGTGGCCAAGATGACTAAAACTCCGTTCTCTGGAACAATGGAGCAAGCAACTGACTTATTGGAAATAATACATACTGATGTATGCAGTCCGATGAGTGTTGAGGCTCGCAGCGGGTATCGTTATTTTCTGATCTTCATAGATGATTTGAGCAGATATGGGTATATCTACTTGATGAAACATAAGTCTGAAACATTTGAAAAGTTCAAAGAATTTCAAAGTGAAGTGGAAAATCATCGTAACAAGAAAATAAAATTTCTGCGATCTGATCGTGGAGGAGAATATTTGAGTTACGAGTTTGGTCTTCATTTGAAACAATGCGGAATAGTTTCGCAACTCACGCCACCTAGAACACCAAAGCGTAATGGTGTGTCCGAATGTCATAACCGTACTTTATTAGATATGGTGCAATCTATGATGTCTCTTACCAATCTATCACTATCGTTTTGGGGTTATGCATTAGAGACAACTGCATTCACATTAAATAGGACACCATCTAAATCCGTTGAGACGACACCATATGAAATGTGGTTTAGCAAGAAACTTAAGCTGTCATTTCTTAAAGTTTGGGGCTATGATGCTTATGTGAAAAGGTTTCAACATGATAATCTCGAACCCAAATCGGAGAAATGCGTCTTTATAGGATACCCAAAGGAAACTGTTGGGTACACCTTCTATCACAGATCCGAAGGCAAGATATTCGCTGCTAAGAATGGATCCTTTCTAGAGAAGAAGTTTATCTCGAAAGAAGTGATTGGGAGGAATGTAAATCTTGATGAGATAATTGTACCTTCTCCCAAATTGAAAATTAGTTCATCACAGAAATCAGTTCTAGTGATTCCAGAAACTTCCAATTAGTGAGGAAGTCAATGATGATGATCATGAAACTTCAGATCAAGTTACTACCGAACCTCATAGGTCAACCAGAAATACGTTCCGCACCAGAGTGGTACGGCAATCCTGTTCTGGAGGTCATGTTACTTGACCATGATGAACCTATGAACTATGAGGAAGCGATGATGAGCCCAGATTCTGCGAAATGACTTGAAGCTATGAAATCTGAGATGGGATCCATGTATTAGAACAAAGTATGGACTTTGATTGACTTTCCCGTTGATCGGTGAGCCATTAAGAATAAATGGATTTTCAAGAGGAAGACGGACACTGATAGTAGTGTTACTATCTACAAAGCTCGAATTGTCACAAAAGGTTTTCGACAAGTTCAAGATGTTGACTATGATGAGATTTTCTCACTCGTAGCGACGCTTAAGTATGTCCGAATCATGTTAGCAATTGCCACGTTTTATGAAATCTGGCAAATGGATGTCAAAACTGCATTCCTTAATGAATTTCTTAAAGAAGAGTTGTATATGATGCAACAAGAAGGTTTTGTCAATCCTAAAGGTGCTAACAAAGTGTGCAAGCTCCAGCGATCCATCTATGGACTGGTGCAAGCATCTCGGAGTTGGAATATATACTTTGATAAAGTGGTCAAAGCATATGGTTTTATACAGACTTGCCGTGAAGCCTGTATTTACAAGAAAGTGAGTGGGAGCACTACAACATTTTTGATAAGTATATGTGAATGACATATTGTTGATCGGAAATAATGTAGAATTTTCTGGAAAGCATAAAGGTGTGTTTGAAAAGAGTTTTTCAAAGAAATACCTCGATGAAGCTACTTACATATTGAGCATCAAGATCTATAGAGATAGATCAAGACTCTTGATATATTTTCAATGAGTACATACCTTGACAAGATTTTGAAGTAGTTCAAAATGGAAAAGTCAAAGAAGGAGTTCTTGCCTGTGTTGTAAGGTGTGAAGTTGAGTAAAGACTCAAAACCCGACCACTTCAGAAAATAGAAAGAGAATGAAAATTCATTCCCTATGCCTCAGTCATAGGTTCTATAAAGTATGCTATGCTATGTACCAGACCTATTATGTACCTCACCATAAGTTTGGCAAGAGGGTACAATAGTGATCCAGGAGTGGATCACTGGACAACGGTCAAAAATATCCTTAGTGGAATAAGGAAATGTTTCTCGGTTATGGAGGTGACAAAGAGTTCATCGTAAAGAGTTACGTCGACGTAAGCTTTGACACCGATCTGGATGACTCTAAGTCTCGATCTAGATACATATCAAAAGTGGGAGCAATTAGCTAGAGTAGCTCCGTGCAAAGCATTGTAGACATAGAAAATTTGCAAAATACATACGGCTATGAATGTGGCAGACCCGTTTACTAAATTTCTCTCACAAGCAAAACATGATCACTCTTTGGGTGTTAATCACATAGCGATGTGAACTAGATTATTGACTCTAGTAAACCCTTTGGGTGTTAGTCACATGGAGATGTGAACTAATCACATAAAGGTGTGAACTATTGGTGTTAAATCACATGACGATGTGAACTAGATTATTGACTCTAGTGCAAGTGGGAGACTGAAGGAAATATGCCCTAGAGGAAATAATAAAGTTGTTATTTATATTTCCTTATATCATGACAAATGTTTATTATTCATGCTAGAATTGTATTAACCAGAAATTTAGTACATGTGTGGATACATAGACAAACAGAGTGCCACTAGTATGCCTCTACTTGACTAGCTCGTTGAATCAAAGATGGTTAAGTTTCCTAGCCATAGACATGAGTTGTCATTTGATTAACGGGATCACATCATTAGAGAATGATGTGATTGACTTGACCCATACTGTTAGCTTAGCACTTGATCGTTTAGTATATTTCTGTTGCTTTCTTCATGACTTATACATGTTCCTATGACTATGAGATTATGCAACTCCCGGATACCGAAGGAACGCTTTGTGTGTTACCGAACGTCACAACGTAACTGGGTGATGATAAAGGTGCTATACAGGTGTCTCTGATGGTACTTGTTGAGTTGGCATAGATCGAGATTAGGATTTATCACTTCGATTGTCGGAGAGGTATCTCTGGGCCCTCTCGGTAATGCACATCTCTATAAGCCTTGCAAGCAATGTAACTAATGAGTTAGTTGCGGGATGATGCATTACGGAACGAGTAAAGAGACTTGCCGGTAACGAGATTGAACTAGGTATTGAGATACCGACGATCGAATCTTGGTCAAGTAACATACCGATGACAAAGGGAAAAATGTATGTTGTTATGCGGTTTGACCAATAAAGATCTTCGTGGAATATGTAGGAACCAATATGAGCATCCAGGTTCCGCTATTGGTTATTGACCGGAGATGAGTCCCGGTCATGTCTACATAGTTCTCGAACCCGTAGGGTCCGCACGCTTAACATTCCGTGACGATTTGTATTATGAGTTATGTGATTTGATGACCGAAGTTTGTTCGGAGTTCCGAATGAGATCGGGTACATCACGAGGAGTCTCGAAATGGTCGAGATGTAAAGATCGATATATTGGAAGGCTATATTCGGACATCGGAAAGGTTCCAAGTGATTCGGGTATTTTTCGAAGTACTGGAGAGGTAGGGGAATTCGTATTGGGCCTTAATGTGCCATACGGGGAAGGAGAGAAAGGCCTCCAGGGCGGCCGTGCCCCTTCCCCATGGACTGGTCCGAATTGGACTAGGGAAAGGGGGCACCTCCTTCCTTCCTTCTCCTTCTCCCTTTCCTTTTTCCTATTCCATGTGGGAGGTGGAATCCTACTAGGACTAGGGAGCCCTAGTAGGACTCCACACTTTGGGCGCGCCCTATGAGGGCCGGCCTCCTCCTCCCTCCATCCCTTATATACGTGGCCAGGGGCACCCCATAAACACACAAGTTGATTGTTTCCTGCCGTGTGCGGTGCCCTCCTCCACCATAATCCACCTCGGTCATATCGTAGCGGTACTTAGGCGAAGCCCTGTTCCGGTAGCATCATCATCACAGTCATCACGCTGTCGTGCTGACGAAGCTCTCCCTCGACACTCTACTAGATCATGAGTTCGTGGGACGTCACCGAGCTGAATGTGTGCAGATCGCGGAGGTGTCATACTTTCTGTACTAGGATCGGTTGATCGTGAAGACATACGACTACATCAACCGCGTTGTCATAATGCTTCCGCTTATGGTCTACGAGGGTACGTAGACAATACTCTCCCCTCTTGTTGCTATGCATCACCATGATCTTGCGTGTGCGTAGGAATTTTTTTGAAATTACTGCGTTCCCCAACAAAATCCTCCAGCGCTTGCTGTTGCACAAGAAAGTATGCATCTGAATTCCGCAAGGACTTCCTCAGTCCTTGGGCTTCTTGCCATAGCATAGCTGATTGAGTCCTTTCAGCTTGTAGTTGAGACTGAAGAAGCTGAAGTGATTCAGGCAGCGAGTTTGAAGAGATTGTGCTAGCGGTACTGGCCAGTAACTCGAACACTACATCAACGCTGGTACAAGATCATTTTTATCACCTTTCTTGGAGACTAAGAGGGTTGTCTCACTATCTTGAACCTTATCTCATTACTTTCTCTACTATTGCATAGTGGGGTGCTCTTCTCCAATATTCCGTTCGCATACTACAAGAGAAACAAGTAGACACATGACAAGTTAAGCATGTAGTATATGAAACTCATTTTGGTAAACCGGTTCAGTAGTAAGGTGGACAAGATAACAGCATGAAATAAACATATATCTATGTACTATGGTCACTGTATTGTCCATATCATTCTAGTTTATGTTGCCAAATCAAGATAGAGACACAGTTCAACTCATATATTTTAAAGACACAACAACATAGACAAAATATAAGTGTGAGAAACTACACAGCATTGGCAACACTTGTAATGTGCATCACATGAGAACATAACTGTTTATACAACTAAAACTGAAATCAACATAGAGCAAGAAGTTAGAACAACAATCCAGTTAAAGAATAGGTTTAAAACATACCTGTTGCGCTATTGGAGTTTCAATTGGATCCTTCAAATTCGAAAGTAGTTGGTATGAGTAATACAGTGATGCAACAACAAAGGAGTATGGACCATAGCTACGGAATTTGACCTGAGAACAGTTTCTCTTCTGCTTTAGATGTGGAGTTTGGGTTCACTGTGGTGGTCTTCGTGCTTTGGGCACTGTAGTTACTTTACAAACTGCTCGTGTGGGGGTACTCTGTGGTGGACATGGTGCAGTGGGTTACTATCCGCTGGGGTTAGGGTTAGATGGGTTGTAGCCGGTTCTCTGCCCAACGGTGCAAGTGTGCAATCTGGAAGAGTCTCGATTATGTGTGGCGGGGCTAGTTTGTGTGCCAGTACAACCATGGTTCTATCCACATCAACGGGTAACACTGCCTTTTGTGAAGAATGGGTTTTTGCTCCCTTAGATACTGCCATCACCCCCTCCAATTCAAATGGCTGATAAACAAGAAAAAATTTGAACGTACAGACATTGTATGATAGACAGATATGGTAATTCACATATATGTTGTCTAAGCAAACAGGACATCATGACACAATTTCACATATATGATGCCTAACTAAACATGATAGCTTGACATAGTTTCAGACATATGATGGATAACTTAACAGGATATAATGGCATAATTCAACATATGATGAGTATCTAAACAAGATGACATGACAAAACTATATGATGTCTTTTTAAAATAGGTTGGGATGAAATAATTCACATACATGTTGTCTAAGTATACAGGGTGCATGATATAATCGACATAATTGATTCATATACTAAGCAGCTGACACTCGCATGTATGATCTCTAAACTAAGCAGATGGAATTCAATATTGTGCCTATGATGTCTAAACTAATCAATGCAAGACACCGTATCCATGATATGAGAAATATAAACATTACAACTTAGAGCATACACCTCAGGTGGGATATAGGACTGGTCATCTGTCTCTGAATCCTCCTCTGAGGAGCTCCCTATAACCATCGAGATATATGCTTCAACAGGTACCATTGCCTGCTCTGAAGACCTTGTTTTCACTCCTGATTTTTCCATAACCGGCTCAAATGGCTGATACACGTGAAGAGTAGTTCAATATACACAGATTGTCAACGAATGGAATCCGTAATGAAAAAAAGATGGCATGATATAATTCACATATATGATGCCTGGCTACATGGCGGTGCATAATTCACATATATGATAACTGACTGAAAATATGGCATTGCATAATTCACATATCTGATATAGAAAGCAAACAGGAGGCATTCACACAAAGCATGTCTAATCTAAGCAGATGGCATTGCAATGCAAGACACCATATGCATGATATGAGCAATATAACCCTGCCAAGTTAGAGCATGCACCTCGGGGGGGGGGGATTTTGAATCCTGCTCTATGGAGCTATATATAAGCAGCAAGAAATCTGCATCGACAGGTAGCACTGACTGCTCAGAAGACCTTGTTTTCACTCCAGATTTTCCCATGACCGACTCAAATGACTGATGCACAGGAAGAGTAGATGAAAGTATAAACATTGTTGAAAAATGGAATACATTATGGAAAAAAGATGGCATGATACAATTCACATATACGATGACTGGCTAGATAGGATGGCATTACATGATTCACGTATATGATGCCTGGCTAAAGAAGATGGCATTGCATAATTCCCATATACTCCCTCCATTCCTAAATATTTGTCTTTTTAGAGATTTCAAATGGACTACCACATACAGATGTATATAGACATATTTAGGAACGGTGGGAGTATGATATAGAAACCAAACAGGTGGCATTCACATAAAGCAAACCTAAACTAAGCTGATGACATATAAGATGTATAATTTAAGTAATGTGAGGTGCCATATGCATGATATGACCAACATCAGCATGCCAGGTTAGAGCAAACACCTCAAGTGGTAAATAGGAGTGGTCGGCTCCCTGTGAATCCCCATCTGAACAGTTATCTTCCTCTGGAATACAATCTGGAATGGCGGGAGAGGGGCCCACTTCGCCTACCATGGAGCGACATCTGCCTGACATTATATTCCCACACAACGGTCTTCTCTTTTTCTCTACATGTTCAGTACGATTGTGTACAATAACTGACATGCATAATAAAAAAAATAGTTAGATTTTGTAAGGCCTAAGGGGTGCATGCAGAAATCAAGACTGATGGTAGCAATCCAGTGGATAGATCCAAAACTAATGATAGGAGGTAGATTGTAGCTTCAGTTTAAAAAGATAGATAATGGATCATCTACTGTTTGTTGCCCACCCAACATGAACCACATAGAAGACCCCAGATGAACCAGATAGTAGACATATATATATATATATACTATTTGTTACTGCCTTGATATGTGCCCCACGGGCATTTTAAAACTCAAGTTTGAACGATAAAGTAGCAGGTAATAATAACTGATGTATAACGTGAGCAAACACGAAAGAGTGTGACCTCTCTCCCGGAACTGTGTAGTCCTTAGGTTCATCTGCTCAGTCGATGATGGTAATGCAGTTGGCGTGGCTGCCGGCAATGGGGAAGATGATCTGATGCGGCGAAAGAAAGTCTGTAGGGGGAATCTTTGCTGCAGTGAATGCTTCTGTTGATGGTGTACCTCAGGTGGGGTGGATGACGGCACAGTAGGATCAGAACATAACACACAGAGTTTTCTTTGACGCCTATCTGAAAATGAAAAAAATCTATAAGGGCTCCTTAGAATTGGCGGATTCTATAAATGCAGGGACAGGAAAAACACAGGAATATGATAGGAATGCACGTGCAAAACAGAGCATTTGGAAACATAGGATATCTGTCAACCTGGGTGTTTGGTTCACATGAATTGGAAGAACACATGAATGAAGAAACATGGTCAAATTAAAGTCAAACCATGTGAAAATGAAAAAAATGAGAATCTTATTATGCCAGTAATGCAATTAGTCCTGTTCTTCATGCATATTAATTTGAAAAGGACGTCTAAGTGGATATTAAAATTCCTACATTTTTTCTTTGAAAGAGACACCAAAGGAAAAAAATCCTCCAGTTTTTCTTTGCTCCACTCCTTCTAACCAAATGCACGAATAGTAGTACCATAGTAGTTCCATAGCAAAGGATCCCTGAGGGATCAACATGAATGCAGAGTAAAAAAGTGATGCGACAAGTGTACAACCTCTTTGGCATAGCCTTGTCGACCTCAACATCATTGGGTTGGACATGGAGGATGGTGATGCTGGTGTGACTGTCGGAGGCGGTGAAGAAGATTTGAGACCTCTGGAAACGGCACCGAGGGTACTGCTCCGCTGGGATGGACGGTTCCGTCATTGGAGCAGCTCCGCTGAGGTGTACGGCGGTGAGGCTGAAGCAGGACAAGACAGACAATGTTAATCTGAAGTGGGACTATAATATCATCTATAATACATGATTTAAAATACATCACCAAAAAGTGCTAGATGTAAAACGCATCAGCCACGCCACGGCCGCTCTGACAGATGCTATAAATACTGTTCACTCTGAACTTAACCGAGGAAACTGAAATTTACAGTCAAAACTGATTGAACTAGTAGCAAAGCATTGCAATATATTTTTAAGGCATTCGAGCACTAGTAGTAGAGAATCAGTGATCTAAATCAGCAGACGCTTGAGCAGGGAACACACTAGCAGAGAGCAAGTCGTGCAACAACACCGCGAGCGAGTGCTAAAGCAGCAACTCCTGTAGCTGCCGGAGGTCGTGCAGCAGCAGCAGCATGAGCGAGAGCAAGAGTAGAGCCGCAACACGAACGAGAGCAAGAGCGGAGTAGTAGCACGATCGAGAACGATAGCAGAGCAGAGCAGTAGCACGAACGAAAGCAAGAGCAGTGCAGCAGCGCGACCAACAGCAAGAATAGAGCCGCATCGCGAGCGAGAGCCGGAGCAGCTGCAGCTAGTGCCGGTGTGGAAGTCACCGCTGAGGAAGCAACGACATGGGGGAGAGACGCCATGGATGAAATGGCCGGCAACGACGCCATCGATGGAGACCCGCCATGGCTGCTCGGTATCGAGCACCGGCAGCCCCGTGAGATCGAATAAAAGATAAAATGCAGCGGTGAGTGCAGAACCTCCTTGGTGGCGCCGAGTTGGCCTTGGCTTCATTGGAGGAATTGGTGAGGGTGTTGCGGTTCCGGTGGGGCAGGTCAAGACGACGCTGTGGGGATGGAGGTGGCGCGATAGACGAGTCGATCGTCGGGGAAGCTCCTTGGGGGTGGAGGATGGGGCGGCTGATCTAGCGAGACGATGAGATCGATGATGGATCCTCATCCGGTTCGGTGGATGAGGGACGGCGAGCTGTTGCGGTGGACGACATCATCGGGGAAGAGTCTCCGGCTGGGCGGCGGTCGGAGGCCGACGGAGGATTGTGGGGTTTCGCAGGTTTTGGCAGCCTTGGTGTATGAATGGGGGGACGAGGGGGAAGGTAGGGGGAGCCATGGCTTAGGGACGCGCTTGTCCGAAACGTAGGGTAAGTTAGCAGTGTACCCCCACCGGTTTTGACCACCCGACGTCGAGCCAGCATTTCTGGCTGTGGGGTAGAAGGGGGATTTCGCGTGCCTGGGCTACGGGACCAATTTCGAATGAGGAGGGAGTTTTCGCGCGCGTCGAAATTTCGGGATAACAAGGCGCAGCGCAGGTTGAAGAGGCAGGAGTTTCAAAGCAGATGAGACAAAAGATACTCGAGCTTGAAAATTTCAGGATAACAAGGCGCGGATTCCATGTTTGATAGAACAAACTTAACGTGTACAAAAAACAATTCATACAAGACACAAGAGAGTCATGTCCCCTTTTACTATATTGCTATAAATGCCATTGAAAAAACTACAAGAAAAATGTAAAAAAAATCGGGAGAACAAAATTACCCTGTACAGTACCAAATCGTTTCGCACTTCCCTCAACAACAACGAAAAACAAATCAATTCCCACCAAAAGAAAGAGTCATGTCCCTTTTTATATGATTACAAATGCCAGGATCTCGAATTTCAATTTTTGAATCCACGTTATGTTGAATTCGAATATATTGTTTGGTGACCTTGCGGTTTATAATGGATGTAGTCCTCCATTTTGATCTTCTATCATATATGAACATTTTACTCCACGCTATGAACATATATATATATATTGTCGTCTACCATATGGACTAAATTTGAATCAATTTTCCTTATTTGAATACGATTGTTGTCAAGTTATACCATCATTTAAATATTATCTTGATAACAAAAAACATGTATATAGCAGTAATCATACTTCACTATGAACTACATGTACCATACGATCTCCAATTCAAATATTTGTATCCATTTTATATTGAATTCAAATCATAGTACATTAGTCTAGGTAGTGAGATGTTCGGGATAATCTAAACCATGTTTTCATAAGTATAATTTTTGGCTGAATTCGGACAAGTTTTGGTATAAGCTTCTTGCAAAACCGGAGATTCTCTCAACAAGCCTCGTGGTTCCGAGAGGGAACGTGTCACCTTTGTGTGCGAAATGATATACGCTGCCTCCCCCTGATTTTCTTTACAGTGGCAACATAGAACTATATGAGTGCCCTGTAAAATTTTGGGATTATTCCGGGTTCATTTGGCCTTTTTTATAGATTAATTGATTTTCAGGACTTTTAATGTGCATAATTCAAATTTGAACTGCAAGCACATGCTCCGGTGCACCAAAGTTGGTTGAAAAATCACATGTGTGTCCTTGGGTAAATTTCTAGGTCCCATACAAGAAATGGGAATGAAATTCAAACATCTAGGCGTCATGACTCGGCCGAGAACATCGAGAAACTTGGTTTTTAAATTCCTGTAAATCCAAAACTCGCCCGGAAATCATGAAACTTGGCATTGTGTCATGTCATGGCACTAACATGTTGTGGTAAAAAATTGGGCCAAATTGGAACGAGTTTTGGTATAAGCTTCTTGCAAACCGGAGCTTCTCTCAAGAAGGCTCGTGGTTCTGAGAGGGAACGTGTCACCTTTGAGTGTGAAACAATATACGCTGCCCCCCTTGAGTTTCTTTACAGAGGCAACATAGAACTACATGAGTGCCCTGTTAAATTTGGGAATTATTCCGGGTTTGTTTGGCCTTTTTTATACATTAATTGAGTTTCTGGTCATTTAATGTGCATAATTCAAATTTGAACTACAAGCACATCCTCACGTGCACCAAAGTTGGTTGAAAAATCACATGTGTGTCCTCGGGTGAATTTCTAGGTCCCACACAAGAAATGGGAGTGAAATTCAAACATCTGGGCATTGTGGCTCGGCCAAGAACATTGAGAAACTTGGTTTTAAAATTCTTGTAAATCCAAAACACACCTGAAAATCATGAAACTTAGCATGGTGTCATGTCATGGTACTACCATGTTGTGGTTACCAAATTGGCTGAATTGGAACAAGTTTTGGTATAAGCTTCTTGCAAACCAGAGCTTCTCTCAAGAAGGCTCGTGGTTCTGAGAGGGAACGTGTCACCTTTGTGTGCATAATTCAAATTTGAAATACAAGCACATGCTCCAGTGCACCAAAGTTGGTTGAAAAATCACACGTGTGTCCTCGGGTAAATTTCTAGGTCCCATGCAAGAAATGGGAATGATATTCGAACATCTGGGCATCGTGGTTCGGCCGGAAACATTGATAAACTTGGTTTTTTTAATTCATGTAAATCCAAAACACGCATGAAAATCATGAAATTTGGCTTGGTGTCATGACATGGCACCAACATGCTGTGGTAATTTTGTTGTCCGATTGGCGAAGGCGCACACATTAACAATCAACAAAGTCATTTTGGAACAAGTGCTGTCACGTTACAATCGGAAACACAAGTATTATTGAAACCGTGGGCGTTCTACTTACCATTTATGTGCCGCCATGCATCCCCTTTTTTTATTAGCTAGGGGGCGCCGTGCAAGGTTAGCTATTTGAGTACGGGAGGCATGCGATTAGACCCCTGCACGTTCTTATCGGGAGGAGAGCCCTTTGACCTCCATTTGTCGCCCACCTCTCTCTCAAGGTCTCCATTAATGGCGCCCGAGCCTCTGTTTAATGGTGTGGCTATGTCTCACTCGACTGAGATTTAAGAGAGAAAAAAGAAAATCTGAAAAGTAGATTTTGCATGGATCTTGATGTAAGATCCGATGGACCTATATAGCACCTACTGCGACTTATAGAAAGACTGATGAATATATAAGGACGACGATAGTGGATAATAATTGTCTTATATAATAGGAAGATTAAAAGAGCCACATGTGGCTACGCCCGAAATACACAAGGGCAAAAGAACAAGGAAGACAACGATCTGGCTCGCTGATCTCTACTTTCTTGATGCATTGCTGCAAGCCGCGGGAACTAGTCTCCGCAGTGAGCGGCGATGAGCTCTGTCGTGTCCTCAAGAAGCTGCTTGAGAGCATTCACGGATTCCTCCACCAGCCTTTGGCGCTCGATGCAGAGGATGTCATTCTCATCCATCGGATTCTTGACGATGACACCGGTCCTCTTCAACAAGGCACTGGTCTCCTCCTGCTGCTCTGCACTTCGTACGATCTTCGCCCTCAGCAGGTCGCGCTCAGCCCGAAGCCTCTCATTGCCCTCCCTTAGTTGTCAGATGATGCCGGTAGCCTGTTCAAACGAGGCTTCCATGTCGTCCTACAACCTCGCCCAGCCGGAGATCTGATCCATCTGGCTATGGACGATCGCATGCATGCGCTTGCAAGATTTGTCGCCTGCCCGCGAGACATTCTCCTAGGCCACCGTGGTGTGGCGGGACATCTTTGCTGCATTCGCGGTGCGGAGGGACATCTCTGCTGCTTCCGTGGGGCGGCCAGGCCAGTCTGCTGCATTGACGACATGGCGGGACCTCCGTGCTGCTTCGACGGTGTTGCAGGACCTTTGTGCTGCTACTTCCACGTGGCGGGACATGTCAGCTGCTTTTGCGGCTAGGCGGGACATCTCTCGTGCTTCCGCTTCTATGCTCGCCTCTCCCTGGTGGTAATCTCTTGACCCAGAACTCACGCTGGCCATGGCAGACGCAAGGGAAGGATGCTGCATGACTTGTTTGTTTTTGTGGATGAGGAGTTGAGGAGGAATGTGCAGTCATCTTGGCATAGTAGTATTTATAACCGAGTACTAATATGCTCCGCGTGGGAAACCGTTTAGGTTGTGATCGGTGTGAACAGGTTTGCAATTAAATATAGCGTGGTAGTAGTAATTTGGAATGTGACGACTCGCAAGCTCAAAATTTATTGGCGGTTCTAGTTTCGAAGTGCGGCATTATTTCGGGATGGCATAACGTGGGCATGTCTTCTCGGCTGTGGTGTAGCATATGCCATGGTAGTTCTTTTTCTACTACTGTGTATGTGCAATAACTTCCACCGTCGGATACATATCTTACGGTTATTGGGGCGTTCGACAGGAATAGCCACGTGGCGAGCTATAGACTAGTCTTTTTTTCAGACGCATTACACCTATCTCTTGGGACTTCTCGCACGCACCATCTCCTCCCTAGGTCGATGCCACCCACATACACTTGTACTCTGAGTTTAGTGCATTATACATGAAGAGAAGAGGTAAACGCACGCACTCGTCCTCTCTCACACACGCATGTGTAGCTACAAATTTTAGAGTTCTCAACCATCCGATTGGCTCCATCATAGGTTTCACATTGCTCCTTGGCCTTGAGATTGAGAAGCTTAAAACGCGGAGGCTAAGCTGGAAAGCGAGGTTTTGGTTAATGTGTGGGCCGCACACGACACTAACACGACCAGACCCTCCTTGGTCCAGTTAATGCTAGAAGTGCGAATGTGGCAGTGGCTTCGTCTACGTGGTGCACAGTCGGGTGAGTTGTCCAAGTATAGACACAACCAGCCCCTCCTTGCTATCTGCGCCTCGACTTATGCGCAGAGAAATTAGGATCGGAGGGAATACTATTAGTAGTAGTACTACTTTGATGTGTCGCGTCGACTCGCACAAGTATGCAACACCTCCTGAACAAACAAGCATATAAGCTGTTATACTTGTTACCCAAAGGATCTTTATATCCAACAGACACAAAATATCCGTTCGACTGTTGGAAATTACTTTAACTGCTGATCTGATGTCGAAGTAATTGCTGCATCGCCACCAAAGCCCACCATCTCTTAAGCTAAAGTAGACCGAGCTAACCCCTACATTAGCATATTACTAAGATAAATAGAAGGCACTATAGAATCATTTAGGAGGCGAGCTTGTCAATCTGAATGTGGAGGGACACCATCCTCGACAACCCAGCCCCGGCCAGCAGTTTGGGAAGAACTGTGAAGAAGGCCAACTCCTGCACGGCGACGTCGCCGGGATCCTTGCTTCTTGTCACCTCCATTTCCACCTTGAGGGCGTCGGTCCTACCTTTGGGCTCTCCTGGCAGGCCGTTCGCCCACAGCTTGGCCACGTAGTGCGGCAGTGGGGACACCCCGCTCTAATGTAGATGACCGACAAGGCGATAGGCGCGCCGATGTCGAGCACACAGCCGACCAAGAAAAACACGCAGCCATCCTCCTCCGCGAACAGCAAGAGCCGTGGAGCACCTTGCTGTACTGGATCGTGTGCACGGGCATGGGAAGCACGGTGCTGATGTGGTGGGAGAGTGCTGGCGGTGGGCCTTCATAGCCGCAGACGGGCACGGGGCAATTGGAGGGCGCGAGCGGACACACGCTCTGGTGATCGGCGAGCTTGTGATAGGTGACGTAGAGCCCACAGCCTTCATGCGGGCACTCCACCCTCACTAAGGAGAGGACGGTGTCCACCGCCATGTTCCGCACTACGAAGCCACTGACACATTCGCACTTCTAGCACTGCCACTGGTTCTCGGGGCGCTCGACGCGGCAGTCCACGCAGGCCAGGTGCCCTCCCTTGCACTGCACAAATCAATCAAACAACACATCAATCAAGAAAACTGCACCTTGCTCGATCAGCCGAACGGACGAGGTGTATTCGAACCTCATACACTGGAGGCTTCAAGGGGTGGAGGCACAGGGGCAGTGGAGCAAGGTGAGGTCCATCGATACCATAGAGAGCCCCATCGCCGGGTCCTGTTCCGTCGGCATGATCTCGCCCTCCTCGTGCACAACCATCTCTCACTTTACGGCTGGGGCATTACAAAGCTTTACCATCACATATTCATACTACTTTAAGGTGCATTAAATGAACACATGCAAGTATCAAAAGGAAAGTCATGACATGTATGCATGTGTTGTAATTAATGCATCGGTAAACATAAATTATTGAAATATATTGAGTGCAGTGCTTTGATGTGTTGCGTCAACTCGTACAACAACGAGAAGTTTGATTACAACGCCCTCTCCCTCGCAGACTGAGCTCAGGTGCCTTAACTGCACCTGCCTTTGGCTGTATGACAGGTGGGTCACCCACCTGTTGGGCCCACCTGTCATAGATGCAAATGTAGGAGCAGTAAGTCAATGAAGCTGCATCCCTCCCTCGCCCATGAGCGTGGTGGCTGGCAGGACTTGGAGAAGCTTTCGCTACACGCTCTCCCTCCCGCACATGGTGGACATGCAGCAGTTCATTCGGTGTCAGATGGCCAGAAGCATACTGTAGTAGTACTCCAATGCAGTGGTACTCCATCATTGTTCGACTTCCCAAAGAGGCGAAGAGCTAAGCGCATCCCGGATGCTCATGTTGCAGTTTCATGAGTAGTCTAGGATAGTGTGTACCGTGCCACTAAGCTTAAAATCGTTGGGGTAGGCTCCATGCTATGAGGCCGTCTCGAAGCATTTTTTATTAAAATAATCTTCTGGCCCTACTTGGCATCCAGGTGATTGTAGTTTGCACGCTCATTTGGTCAAGACAGGAATATATATTTTAATTTGTGGTGGGGTAAATGTTAGAGGTTGCAGCAAATATATTGTACACCGCGGGTGTTTTAGCCATGTTTAGAGGCAAGCATGTGGGGCCAGTGATATGATGTGTCATGTCAACTCGTACAACAAGGAGAAGTTTGATTTTACTACTACACACCTTCTCCCTCACCCATGCGTGCGGTGGCTCGCAGACGAGGACAGGCTTTTGCTTATACTACAACAAGCTATCCCTCCCGCACGCGGTGGACAGACATGCAGCAGTGGATTCGATACTATATAAGTAGTAGTAACATCATTGTTCGTCTTCTCGAAGAGGCGAAGAGCCAAGCGCAACCCGAACGTGGTAGTTGCGAACGCTCGCGTGGCAGTATTTGTGTAGGGGTGGGGCGTGGTGCGGAGCCTTGGAGCACGCATATAGCCAGGCTCTTGCATGAAACAAAATTGCTATGTGAGCCCACTATTGTATTACTACTTGCTAGTATAGCCCTGTAAACCGGAAAGGAGTACAGTATTTGCCTTTCTAGAGATTTCAACAAGTGACTAGACTACACCCTAAATGAGTACATATGGAGCAGAATGAGTGAATCTACACCGTAAATAAATACGCAGTTCTCTCGTTTTCCTCTCCGCCTTGGTCGCGGTGCACTGTATTGAGTATACTAGTACTGACTAGTCTCTTTTTGACACTCATTTATGTTTTTTTAACACAGTACATACGCAAGCGCTCATATACACGCGCATACACCCACCCCTATGAACGCACACACACACCCTACCCCTATGAGCACCTCCGAAAGACTAAGCCGGCATATCATCTTGAAATTTACGAAGTAACCATAGGCACCTCGTTGTCGACGGGAACGTCTCCTGACGCATTTACGTTGATACGGCTTGAATGCCGATGACACAGAGGGTAGCGGTTCCCGAAGCGTTGAACGGTCAATGATGCCTCTACATTCAAGTAGCATGCAGAGGAAGGAGTAAGTAATTGGAGAAGCATAATGGAGCATGTGAATGCAACGCGGTTTGGATTGTCATATAAAGGAGCCACCGAGGGAGTCCTGGATTAAGGGGTCCTCGGGCGTCCGGGCTATGTGACGTGGGCCGGACTAATGGGCCATGAAGATACAAGACGGAAGACTTCCTCCCGTGTCCGGATGGGACTCTCCTTGGCGTGGAAGGCAAGCTTAGCGTGCGGATATGAATATTCCTTTCTCTGTAAACCGACTCTGTACAACCCTAGCCCCCTCCAGTGTCTATATAAACTGGAGGGTTTAGTCCGTAGAGGCAATCATAATCACATAGACTAGACAATTAGGGTTTAGCCATTATGATCTCGTGGTAGATCAACTCTTGTAACCCCTATACTCATCAAAGTCGATCAAGTAGGACGTAGGGTATTACCTCCATCAAGAGGGCCCGAACGTGGGAAAAACATTGTGTCCCTTGTCTCCTGTTACCATCAATCCTTAGACACACAGTTCGGGACCCCCTATCCGAGATCTGCCAATTTTGACACCGACATTGGTGCTTTCATTGAGAGTTCCGCTGTGCCATCGCCAGTAGGTTTGATGGCCCTATCAATCATCTACAACAATTCTGCCCCGGGGGAGGTCTTTCTCCCCCTCCAGATCTTCGTGTTCGGCGGGTTCGCACTGCGGTCCAACTCGATTGGCCATCTAGAGCAGATCGACAACTATGCCCCAAGGCACCAGATTAGTTTTGGAAATCTGGATTATGTCGTTGATATCCGAGGAGACTTGATCTTCCAAGGGTTCGCGAACCCAACCTCCACTCTAGCCCTAAATCCGGAGCGTGTCTGCAGGTCCGAAGACGGGATTCCTGAGCCCACCGGACTCTCTGCGACTATTAAGCCTAGTATGGGAGAATCGGAGGAAGCAGTGTCACCGGCAATCATTGTGAAGCCAAACTCTTTTCCGAACACCGACCTTGAGCCCTCGAAGTCAGCATCGTGTGAGCTCGGCCAAGGAGTCCCCCCCCCCCGCCGTACTCCACGAACTCCCTTCTGCCTGACCGAACCTCGCCTTTAAGCGAGGCTCTGGACTTAATGCGATCCCTCGTCATTAAAGAGGAGAAACGTCCGAACTACGCCTAGCCCGAACTAGGGGCTGAGAGCTGGGAATTTTACGTCCCACCCAACACCCACTTCATATCCATTGACGAGGACTTAACCGACATGCTCAATTATGGCTCCGAAGCCATCAACGGTATAGACGACGATGCCGGAGAAGAGTAGGCCCAAAACACGCCGTTTACCGGACGATGGACGGCCACCTCTTCGTATGGTGTGTATATGGTGGATACACCCAATGAGAGTAACGTCGATAACAAGAAAAATCCACTTGAGAAAAATCCTGAGACTCAACTGAAGCGCCGATGCCAGCGGCGCCGCTCTAAATCACGCCGTGGAAAAGAAAACAATACTGGCACCGGAGAGAACAACACCCCGGACGACGCCGAAGACCAAGAAGACCCTGTCGAGCCAACCTCCGAACAGGACGATTGGGAAGATGGGCAAATTAGTCCTGATGACCAGGCTATAAACGAAGACTCGAAGGATAGTAATTATCTTCCACTCTCTGAGGTGAGCCTCGGCGACGAAGACTTTATCATGCCTGAGGAACCCCTTGAGCAGGAACGCTTTAGGCGCCGACTAATAGCCACTGCAAGGAGCCTGAAAAAGAAGTAGCAACAGCTTCAAGCTGACCAAGATCTGCTCAACGACAGGTGGACTAACGTCCTGGCAGCCGAGGAATACGACCTCGAGTGCCCAACCAAGAGTTACCCAAAGTGTAAGCTGCTACCGCAATTCGACGACGAGGCGCTGGTGCCCGTACCATCGGTGCATAACGCAGCCAACCGACCACCACGTGGTCGTGACAAAACCGCAGCTCAAGCCGAATACCAGCCCATACTACCTCTCCGTAAAGGTAGAGACACAACAGCTCAAAAATATATTTACGACCTGTGGCAGGATTTGGAAAACAAAGCGGGCCAGACCAGATCAATCTACGGATCACGGGGGCGTGCTCTGACGCGAAAGGACAGCTATCTAGCCAGGCACGATAGCCATAACCATGCTCGGGCCGAAAACCACAGACGGACTCCATCCGAGCTATGCCGCGACGTGGCCCGCTATAGAGGCGCCGCACACCCCCTCTGCTTGACTGACGAAGTAATGGAACACGAATTCCCAGAAGGGTTTAAACCCGTGAATATCAAAACATATGATGGAACAACGGATCCCGCGGTATGGATTGAGGACTTTCTCCTCCATATTCATATGTCCCGCGGTGATGATCTTCATGCCATCAAATACCTCCCGCTAAAGCTAAAGGGACCAACTCGGCACTGGTTAAACAACCTGCCAGAAAATTCGATTGGTAGCTGGGAGGACCTGGAAGACACCTTCCGCGTCAACTTCCAAGGTACATACGTCCGACCTCCGGACGCCGATGACTTAAGTCACATAGTTCAACAGCCCGGAGAGTCGGCCAGGAAATTCTGGACTAGGTTCCTATTCAAAAAGAACTAGATCGTCGACTGTCCGGATGCCGAAGCCCTAGCGGCCTTTAAGCACAGCATTCGCAACGAATGGCTCGCCCGACACCTTGGCCAATACAAGTGAAAGTTCATGGCAGCCCTCATGCACTTATGACCCGCTTTTGCGCAGGCAAAGATAGTTGGCTAGCCCGTAGCAGCAACAATGCAAGCGAACCTGGCACTTCTAAAGCCAGAAATAGCAACGACAAGACCCGACGCAATAGACACAAGTGTCGGGATAACGATGATAATACCGATGACACGACGGTTAACGCCGGATTCAGCGGATCCAAGCCCGGTCAGCAGAAGAAGCCATTTAAAAGAAACAATTCGGGCTCATCCAGCTTAGATCGAATCCTCAATCGACCATGTCAGATCCACATCACCCTCGATAAACCTGCCAATCATACCAACATAAGCTGTTGGGTCTTTAAACAGGCCGGTAAGTTACATATCAAGGACAAAGAGAAGGGGTCGCCAACTGAGGACGATGACGAGGAGCCCCGTCCACCGAACACAGGGGGACAGAAGAAATCCACCCCCCAAGTCAAAATGGTGAACATGATATACGTTACTCATATCCCCAAGAGGGAGCGCAAACGCGCCTTCAGGGACGTCTATGCGATAAAGCCATTCGCCCCAAAATTCAATCTATGGTCATCTTGCCCGATCACTTTCTATCGCAGGGACCATCCGACCAGTATTCATCACGGCGGCTCAGCCGCACTGGTCCTCGACCCAATCATTGATGGATTCCACCTCTCGCGGGTCCTCATGGACGGTGGCAGCAGCCTTAACCTTCTCTATCAGGACACAATCCGCAAGATGGGCATCGATTCCTCAAGGATCAAACCCACCAAAACTACCTTTAAAGGAGTAATACCAGGTGTAGAGGCCTGCTGCACGGGCTCAATCACATTGGAAGTTGTCTTCGGATCACCAGACAACTTCCGAAGCGAAGACTTGATCGTCGACATCGTCCCTTTCCGCAGTGGCTATCACGCACTGCTCGGATGAACCGCATTTCCTCGCTTCAATGTGGTGCCACACTATGCCTATCTCAAGCTTAAGATGCTCGGGCCATGCGATGTCATAATAGTCAACGGAAACATGGAACGCTCCCTCCGTACCGAGGTGCACAACATGGCCCTGGCAGCGGAAGTATAGGGCGGCCTTATAAAGCAGAACATTAATTCGGGGGCCAAGCCCCCAGACACTATCAAACGAGTCTGGATTACTCTGCAACATGACATACCGGCTCGTCAGAAGTTGGACTAGCAATTCAGCCTCCGTCTCAGTCCCGACCGGACTGCAGCGTACGTACCGCTGCTACCTCTTGAGCACTTGTGTTGGTTTTCCCTTGAAAAGGAAAGGGTGATGAAGCAAAGTAGCGTAAGTATTTCCCTCAGTTTTTGAGAACCAAGGTATCAATCTAGTAGGAGGCTACGCACAAGTCCCTCGCACCTACATAAACAAATAAATCCTCGCAACCAACGCGATAAGGGGTTGCCAATCCCTACATGGTCACTTACGAGAGTGAGATCTGATAGATATGATAAGATAATATTTTTGGTATTTTTATGATAAAGAGAAATAAAAGATGCAAAGCAAAATAAATGGCAAAGGAAATAACTAAGTATTGGAAGATTAATATGATGGAAGATAGACCCGAGGGCCATAGGTTTCACTAGTGGCTTCTCTCAAGAGCATAAATATTTACGGTGGGTGAACAAATTATTGTTGAGCAATTGGCAGAATTGAGCATAGTTATGAGAATATCTAGGTATGATCATGTATATAGGCATCACGTCCGAGACAAGTAGACCGACTCCTGCCTGCATCTACTACTATAACTCCACACATCGACCGCTATCCAGCATGCATCTAGAGTATTAAGTTCAAGAGAACAAAGTAACGCTTTAAGCAAGATGACATGATGTAGAGGGATAAACTCATGCAATATGATATAAACCCCATCTTGTTAACCTCGATGGCAACAATACAATATGTGCCTTGCTGCCCCTACTGTCATTGGGAAAGGACACCGCAAGATTGAACCCAAAGATAAGCACTTCTCCCATTGCAAGAAAGATCAATCTAGTAGGCTAAACCAAACTGATAATTCTAAGAGACTTGCAAAGATAACCAATAATACATAAAAGAATTCAGAGAAGATTCAAATATTGTTCATAGATAAACTTGATCATAAACCCACAATTCATCGGTCTCAACAAACACACCACAAAAGAAGATTACATCGAATAGATCTCCACAAGAGAGGGGGAGAACTTTGTATTGAGATCCAAAAAGAGAGAAGAAGTCATCTAGCTAATAACTATGGACCCAAAGGTCTGAAGTAAACTACTCACACTTCATCGGAGAGGCTATGGTGTTGATGTAGAAGCCCTCCGTAATCGAAGCCCCCTCCGGCGGAGCTCCGGAAAAGGCCCCAAGATGGGATCTCGTGGATACAGAAAGTTACGGCGGTGGAATTAGGGTTTTGGCTCCGTATCTGGTAGTTTGGGGGTACGTAGGTAAATATAGGAGGAAGGAGTATGTCGGTGGAGCAACAGGGGGCCCACGAGGGTGGAGGGCGCACTTGGGGGGGGTAGGCGCGCCCCCTACCTCGTGCCTTCCTTGTTGATTGCTTGACGTAGGGTCCAAGTCCTCTAGATCATGTTTGTTCTGAAAATCACGTCCCCAAAGGTTTCATTCCGTTTGGACTCCGTTTGATATTCTTTTTCTGCGAAGCCCTAAAATAGGCAAAAAAACAACAATTCTGGGCTGGGCCTACGGTTAATAGGTTAGTCCCAAAAATAATATAAATGTGTATAATAAAGCCCAGTAATGTCCAAAACAGAATATAATATAGCATGGAACCATCAAAAATTATAGATACATTGGAGACGTATCAAGCATCCCCAAGCTTAATTCCTGCTCGTCCTCGAGTAGGTAAATGATAAAAACAGAATTTTTGATGTGGAATGCTACTTGGCATAATTTCAATGTAATTCTTCTTAATTGTGGTATGAATATTCAGATCCGAAAGATTCAAGACAAAAGTTCAATATTGACATAGAAATAATAATACTTCAAGCATACTAACTAATAAATTATGTCTCTTCAAAATAACATGGCCAAAGAAAGTTATCCCTATAAAATCATATAGTCTAGCTATGCTCTATCTTCACCACACAAAGTATTTAAATCATGCACAACCCTGATGACAAGCCAAGCAATTGTTTCATACTTTTGGTGTTCTCAAACTTTTTCAATCTTCACGCAATACATGAGCGTGAGCCATGGACATAGTACTTTAGGTGGAATAGAATGGTGGTTGTGGAGGAGACAAAAAGGGGAAGATAGTCTCACATCAACTAGGCGTATCAACGGGCTATGGAGATGCCCATCAACAGATATCAATGTGAGTGAGTAGGGATTGCCATGCAACGGATGCACTAGAGCTATAAGTATATGAAAGCTCAACGAAAGGAACTAAGTGGGTGTGCATCCAACTCACTTGCTCACGAAGACCCGGGGCATTTTGAGGAAGCCCATTATTGGAATATACAAGCGAAGTTCTATAATGAAAATTCCCACTAGTATATGAAAGTGATAACATATGAGACTCTCTATTATGAAGATCATGGTGCTACTTTGAAGCACAAGTGTGGTAAAAGGATAGTAGCATTGTCCCTTCTCTCTTTTTCTCTCATATATTTTTGGGGCCTTTTTTATGGCCTCTTTTTTTATTTTTTATTTGGGCTTCTTTGGCCTCTTTATTATTATTATTTTATTTTTCGTCTGGAGTCTCATCCCGACTTGTGGGGGAATCATAGTCTCCATCATCCTTTCCTCACTTGGGACAATGCTCTAAATGATGATCATCACACTTTTATTTACTTACAACTCAACAATTACAACTCAATACTTAGAACAAAATATGACTCTATGTGAATGCCTCCGGTGGTGTACCGGGATATGCAATGAATCAAGAGTGACATGTATGAAAGAATTATGAACGGTGGCTTTGCCACAAATACAATGTCAACTACATGATCATGCAAAGCAATATGACAATGATGGAGCGTGTCATAGTAAACGGAATGGTGGAAAGTTGCATGGCAATATATCTCGGAATGGCTATGGAAATGGCATGATAGGTAGGTATGGTGGCTGTTTTGAGGAAGGTATATGGTGGGTGTATGATACCGGCAAAAGGTGCGCGGTATTAGAGGGGCTAGCAATGGTGGAAGGAAGAAAAGTGCGCATGATCTATGGACTCAACCTTAGTCATAAAGAACTCATATACTTATTGCAAAAATCTACAAGTTATCAAAGGAAAGTATTACATGCATGATCCTAGGGGGATAGATTGGTTGGAAAAGACCATCGCTCGTCCCCGACCGCCACTCATAAGGAAGACAATCAATAAACAAATCATGATCGGACTTTTTTTTTGAGAGAAATCATGCTCCGACTTCATCACATAACGGTTCACCATACGTGCATGCTACGGGAATCACAAACTTTAACACAAGTATTTCTCAAATTCACAACTACTCAACTAGCATGACTCTAATATTACCATCTCCATATCTCAAAACAATTCTCAAGTATCAAACTTCTCATAGTATTCAACACACTCATATGAAATTTTTTATTAATCTTGCATGCCTAACATAATTAAAGAAAATGACCATGCTGTTTTGTAGGAATCTCAAAATAATCTAAGTGAAGCATGAGAGAACAATAGTTTCTATAAAACAAATTCACCGACGTGCTCTAAAAGATATAAGTGAAGCACTAGAGCAAAAACTATATAACTCAAAAGATATAAGTGAAGCACATAGAGTATTCTAACAATTTCCAAATCATGTGTGTCTCTCTCAAAAGGTGTGTACAGAAAGGATGATTGTGTAAAACTAACAAATAAAGACTCAAATAATACAATACGCTCCAAGCAAAACACATATCATGTGGTAAATAAAAATATAGCTCCAAGTAAAGTTATCGATGGAAGTAGACGAAAGAGGGGATGCTTTCCAGGGAATCCCCAAGCTTTGGCTTTTAGGTGTCCTTACATTATCTTTGGGTGCCATGGGCATCCACAATCTTAGGCTCTTTCCACTCCTTGTTCCATAACCCATCAAATCTTTAACCCAAAACTTGAAAACTTCACAACACAAAACTTAAAGTAGAAAATCTCGTGAGCTCTGTTAGCGAAAGAAAACAAAACACCACTTCAAGGTACTGCAATGAACTCATTCTTTATTTATATTGGTTTTAAACATACTGTATTCCAACTTCTCTATGGTTTATAAACTATTTTACTAGCCATAGATTCATCAAAATAAGCAAACAACACACGAAAAACAGAATCTGTCAAAAACAGAACAGTCTGTAGTAATCTGTAGCTAACGCAAGATCTGGAACCTAAAAAATTCTAAAATAAATTTCTGGACGTGAGGAATTTATCTATTAATCATCTGAAAAAATAATTAACCAAATAGCACTTTTCAAATAAGAATGGCAGCAATTCTTGTGAGCACTAAAGTTTCTGTTTTTTACAGCAAGATTAAAAAGACTTTCCCCAAGTCTTCCCAACGGTTCTACTTGGCACAAACACTAATTAAACACAAAAAACATAACCAAAACAGAGGCTAGATAAATTATTTATTACTAAACAGGAGCAAAAAGCAAGGAATAAAAATAAAATTGGGTTGCCTCCCAACAAGCGCTATCGTTTAACGCCCCTAGCTAGGCATAAAAGCAAGGATAGATCTAGGTATTGCCATCTTTGGTAGGCGATCCTTAAGTGGCTCTCATAATAGATTCATAAGGTAATTTAATTTTATTTCTAGGGAAGTGTTCCATGCCTTTCCTTAACGGAAATTGGAATCTAATATTCCCTTCCTTCATGTCAATAATTGCACCAATCGTTCTAACGAAAGGTCTACCAAGAATAATAGGACATGAAGGATTGCAATCTATGTCAAGAACAATAAAATCTACGGGAACATAATTCCTATTTGCAACAATAAGAACATCATTAATTCTTCCCATAGGTTTCATAGTAGTGGAATCCGCAAGGTGCAAGTTTAAAGAGCAATCATCAAAATCATGGAAACCTAGCAAATCACACAAAGTCTTTGGAATCGTGGGAACACTAGCACCCAAATCACACAAAGCATAGCATTCATGATCTTTAATTTTAGTTTTAATAGTAGGTTCCCACTCATCATAAAGTTTTCTATTGCATCAAAGCATCAACGATATATTTAGTAAAAGCTTTATTTTGACTATAAGCATGAGGAGAATTTAGCACGGATTGCAACAAGGAAATACAATCAATCAAAGAGCAATTTTCATAATTAAATTCCTTGAAATCCAAAATAGTGGGTTTAGCAACATCTAGGGTTTTAATTTCTTCAATCCCACTTCTACCAATTTTTGCATTAAGATCTAAAAACTCTGAATTTTTGGAACATCGTCTAGGTAAAGGTGGGTCATATTCAGTCCCATCATTATCAAGATTCATATGGAAAAACAAAGATTTAATAGGGGACACATCAATAACTTTTAGATCTTCATCTTTATTATCATGGAAACTAGAAGAACACACTTTTATAAAGCAATCTTTCTTAGCACGCATCCTAGCGGTTCTTTCTTTGCACTCATAAATGGAATTTATCATGGCTCTAAGAGACTCATTGATATCATGCTTAGGTGGAATAGATCTAAGTTTCAAAGAATCAACATCAAGAGAAATTCTATCAACGTTCCTAGCCAACTCATCAATCTTAAGCAATTTTTCTTCAATCAAAGCATTGAAATTATTTTGCGAAGTAATAAATTCTTTAATATTAGATTCAAAATCAGAGGGCGTCTTATTATAATTCCCATAAGAATTTGTGTAGGAATTACCATAATTATTAGAGGAATTACTAGGATATGGCCTAGGATTAAAGTTTCCTCTATACGTGTTGTTACCAAAATTATTCTTACCAACAAAATTCACATCTATAGATTCATTATTATTCTCAATCAAAGTAGACAAAGGCATATCATTAGGATAAGAAGAAACACTTTTATTAGCAAATAATTTCATAAGTTCATCCATCTTTCCACTCAAAACATTAATTTCTTCTATCGCATGCACTTTCTTATTAGTAGATCTTTCAGTGTGCCATTGAGAATAATTAACCATAATATTATCTAGGACTTTAGTAGCTTATCCTAAAGTGATTTCCATAAAAGTGCCTCCCGCGGCCAAATCTAAAAGATTTCTAGAAGCAAAATTCAATCCGGCATAAAAAATTTGTATAATCATCCACAAATTCAAACCATGCGTAGGGCAATTACGTATCGTTAATTTCATGCTCTCCGAAGCTTGTGCAACATGTTCATGATCAAGTTGTTTAAAATTCATAATATCATTTCTAAGAGAGATGATCTTAGTGGGAGGAAAATACTTAGAGATAAAAGCATCTTTGCAATTATTCCACGAATCAATACTACTTTTAGGCAAAGACGAAAACCAAGCTTTAGCACGATCTCTAAGCGAAAAAGGAAATAGCTTCAATTTACCAGTATCATTATCCACATCTTTCTTCTATTGCATATCACATAAATCAATGAAGCTATTCAGATGGGTAGCGGCATCTTCACTAGGAAGACCGGCAAATTGATCTTTCATGACAAGATTCAACAAAGCAGCATTGATTTCACAAGATTCAGTATCGGTAAGAGGAGAAATCGGAGTGCTAAGGAAATCATTGTTGTTGGTATTGGTGAAGTCACACAATTTAGTATTATCTTGAGCCATCGTGAAAAGCAAGCAATCCAACACACAAGCAAACAAGAAATGGGCAAAAAGAGGCAAATAGAGAAAGAGAGGGATGATGGAGAGAGAGAGGGAGAATAAAACGGCAAGGATGAAGTGGGGGAGAGGAAAACAAGAGGCAAATGTCAAATAATGTAATGCGGGAGATAAGGGTTTGTGATGGGTACTTGGTATGTCTTGACTTGCAATGGCGCCACAAGTGACTCGTTGTCAGGAGCCAAATCTTGACTTGTCTTGCGCGAACCTCCCCGGCAGTGGCGCTAGAAATCCTTCTTGCTACCTCTTGAGCACTTGCGTTGGTTTTCCCTTGAAGAGGAAAGGGTGATGCAGCAAAGTAGTGTAACTATTTCCCTCAGTTTTTGAGAACCAAGGTATCAATCCAGTAGGAGGCTGCGCACAAGTCCCTTGCACCTACAAAAACAAATAAATCCTCGCAACCAACGCGACAAGGGGTTGTCAATCCCTACACGGTCACTTACGAGAGTGAGATCTGATAGATATGATAAGATAATATTTTTGGTATTTTTATGATAAAGAGAAATAAAAGATGCAAAGCGAAATAAATGGCAAAGGAAACAACCAAGTATAGGAAGATTAATACGATGGAAGATAGACCCGGGGGCCATAGGTTTCACTAGTGGCTTCTCTCAAGAGCATAAGTATTTACGATGGGTGAACAAATTATTGTTGAGCAATTGACAGAATTGAGCATGGTTATGAGAATATCTAGGTATGATCATGTATAAAGGCATCACGTCCGAGACAAGTAGACCGACTCCTGCCTGCATCTACTACTATTACTCCACACATCGACCGCTATCCAACATGCATATAGAGTATTAAGTTCAAGAGAACATAGTAACGCTTTAAGCAAGATGACATGATGTAGAGGGATAAACTCATGCAATATGATATAAACCCCATCTTGTTATCCTTGATGGCAAAAATACAATACGTGCCTTGCTGCCCCTACTATCACTGGGAAAGGACACTGCAAGATTGAACCCAAAGCTAAGCACTTCTCCCATTGCAAGAAAGATCAATCTAGTAGGCCAAACCAAACTGATAATTCGATGAGACTTGCAAAGGTAACCAATCATACATAAAAGAATTCAGAGAAGATTCAAATATTGTTCATAGATAAACTTGATCATAAACCCAAAATTCATCGGTCTCAACAAACACACCGCAAAAGAAGATTGCATCGAATAGATCTCCACAAGAGAGGTGGAGAACTTTGTATTGAGATCCAAAAAGAGAGAAGAAGCCATCTAGCTAATAACTATGGACTCGAAGGTCTGAAGTAAACTACTCACACTTCATCGGAGAGGCTATGGTGTTGATGTAGAAGCCCTTCGTGATCGATGCCCCCTCCGGCGGAGCTTTGAAAAAGCCCCAAGATGGGATCTCGTGGATACAGAAAGTTACGGCGGTGGAATTAGGGTTTTGGCTCCGTATCTGGTAGTTTGGGGTACGTAGGTATATATAGGAGGAAGGAGTATGTCTGTGGAGAAATAGGGGGCCCACGAGGGTGGAGGGCGTGCCTAGGGGGGGGGGGGTAGGCCCGCCCCCTACCTCGTGGCTTCCTCGTTGATTGCTTGACGTAGGGTCCAAGTCCTCTAGATCATGTTCGTTCCGAAAATCACGTTCCCGAAGGTTTCATTCCGTTTGGACTCCGTTTGATATTCTTTTTGTGCGAAACCCTAAAATAGGCAAAAAACAACAATTCTGGGCCGGGCCTCCGGTTAATAGGTTAGTCACAAAAATAATATAGAAGTGTATAATAAAGCCCAATAATGTCCAAAACAGAATATAATATTGTCGGGGAACGTAGTAATTTCAAAAAAGTTCCTATGCACACGCAAGATCATGGTGATGCATAGCAACGAGAGGGGAGAGTGTGATCTACGTACCCTTGTAGACCGACAGCGGAAGCGTTAGCACAACGCGGTTGATGCAGTTGTACGTCTTCACGGCCCGACCAATCAAGCACCGAAACTACGGCACCTCCGAGTTTTAGCACACGTTCAGCTCGATGACAATCCCCGGACTCCGATCCAGCAAAGTGTCGGAGAAGAGTTCCATCAGCACGATGGCGTGGTGACGATCTTGATGTACTACCGTCGCAGGGCTTCGCCTAAGCACCGCTACAATATTATCGAGGATTATGGTGGAAGGGGGCACCGCACACGGCTAAGAATATGATCACGTGGATCAACTTGTGTGTCTATGTGTGCCCCTGCCCCCGTATATAAAGGAGCAAGGGGAGGAGGCCGGCCGCCCCCTATGGCGCCCAAAGGAGGAGTCCTCCTCCTAGTAGGAGTAGGACTCCTACTAGGAGGGGGAAAGAAGTGGGGAGGGAGAAGGAAAGGGGGGCGTCGCCCCCCCTCTCCTAGTCCAATTCGGACCAGGGGGGAGGAGGCGCGCGGCCCACCCTGGCTGCCCCTCTCTCTCTCCACTAAGGCCCATATGGCCCATTACTTCTCCCGGGGGGTTTCCGGTAACCCTCGGGCTCTCCGGTTTTCTCCGAAATCACCCGGAACACTTCCGGTGTCCGAATATAGCCGTCCAATATATCAATCTTTATGTCTCGACCATTTTGAGACTCCTCGTTATGTCCGTGATCATCCGGGACTCCGAACTAACTTCGGTACATCAAAACTCATAAACTCATAATATAACTGTCATCGAAACCTTAAGCGTGCGGACCCTACGGGTTCGAGAACAATGTAGACATGACCGAGACATGTCTCCGGTCAATAACCAATAGCGGAACCTGGATGCTCATATTGGCTCCTACATATTCTACGAAGAACTTTATCGGTCAAACCGCATAACAACATACGTTGTTCCCTTTGTCATCGGTATGTTACTTGCCCGACATTCGATCGTCGGTATCTCAATACCTAGTTCAATCTCGTTACCGGCAAGTCTCTTTACTCGTTCCGTAATACATCATCTCACAACTAACTCATTAGTTGCAATGCTTGCAAGGCTTATGTGATGTGCATTACCGAGAGGGCCCAGAGATACCTCTCCGACAATCGGAGTGACAAATCCTAATCTCGAAATACGCCAACCCAACATTCACCTTTGGAGACACCTGTAGAGCTCCTTTATAATCACCCAGTTATTTTGTGACGTTTGGTAGCACACAAAGTGTTCCTCCGGCAAACGGGAGTTGCATAATCTCATAGTCATAGGAACATGTATAAGTCATGAAGAAAGCAATAGCAACATACTAAACGATCAAGTGCTAAGCTAACGAAATGGGTCAAGTCAATCACATCATTCTTCTAATGATGTGATCCCGTTAATCAAATAACAACTCTTTTGTTCACGGTTAGGAAACATAACCATCTTCGATTAACGAGCTAGTCAAGTAGAGGCATACTAGTGACACTCTGTTTGTCTATGTATTCGCACATGTATTATGTTTCCGGTTAATACAATTCTAGCATGAATAATAAACATTTATCATGATATAAGGAAATAAATAATAACTTTATTATTGCCTCTAGGGCATATTTCCTTCAGTCTCCCACTTGCACTAGAGTCAATAATCTAGTTCACATCGCCATGTGATTCAACACTAATAGTTCACATCACCATGTGATTAACACCCATAGTTCACATTGTCATGTGACCTATACCCAAAGGGTTTACTAGAGTCAGTAATCTAGTTCACATTGCTATGTGATTAACACCCAAAGAGTACTAAGGTGTGATCATGTTTTACCTGTGAGAGAAGTTTAGTCAACGGGTCTGCCATATTCAGATCCGTAAGTATTTTGCAATTTTCTATGTCTACATTGCTTTGCACGGAGCTACTTTAGCTAATTGCTCCCACTTTCAATATGTATCTAGATGAAGACTAAGAGTCATCCAGATCAGTGCCAAAACTTGTATCGATGTAATCCTTTTACGACGAACCTTTTGTCACCTCCCTAATCGAGAAACATATCCTTATTCCACTAAGGATAATTTTCGACCGCTGTCCAATGATCTACTCCTAGATCACTATTGTACTCCCTTGCCAAAATTAGTGTAGGGTATACAATAGGTCTGGTACACAGCATGGCATACTTTATAGAACCTATGGCCAAGGCATAGGGAATGACTTTCATTCTCATTCTATTTTCTGCCATGGTCGGGCTTTGAGTCTTACTCAATTTCACACCTTGTAACACAGGCAAGAATTCTTTCTTTGACTGTTCCATTTTGAACTACTTCAAAATCTTGTCAAGGTATGTACTCATTGAAATAAAAAACTTATCAAGCGTCTTGATCTATCTCTATAGATCTTGATGCTCAATATGTAAGCAGCTTCACCGAGGTTTTCTTTGACAAAATCCTTTCAAACACTCCTTTATGCTTTGCAGAATAATTCTACATTATTTCCGATCAACAATATGTCATACACATATACTTATCAGAAATGCTGTAGTGCTCCCACTCACTTTCTTTTAAATACAGGCTTCACCGCAAGTCTGTATAAAACTATATGCTTTGATCAACTTATCAAAGCGTATATTCCAACTCCGAGATGCTTGCACCAGTCCATAGATGGATCGCTGGAGCTTGCATAGTTTGTTAGCACCTTTATGATTGACAAAACCTTCTGGTTGCATCATATACAACTCTTCTTTAAATCCATTAAGGAATGTAGTTTTGTTTATCCGTTTGCCAGATTTCATAAAAATGCGGCAATTAATAACATGATTTGGACAGACTTAAGCATCGCTATGAGTGAGAAAATTTCATTGTAGTTAACACCTTGAACTTTGCCAAAAACCTTTTTCGACAAGTCTAGCTTTGTAGATAGTAACACTACTATCAGCGTCTGTCTTCCTCTTGAAGATCCATTTATTTTCTATGGCTTGCCGATCATCGGGCAAATCCATTAAAGTCCATACTTTGTTCTCATACATGGATCATATCTCAGATTTCATGGTCTCAAACCATTTCGCGGAATCTGGGCTCATCATCGCTTCCTCATAGTTCGCAAGTTCGTCATGGTCTAGTAACATGACTTCCAGAACAGGATTACCGTACCACTCTGGTGCGGATCTCACTCTAGTTTACCTACGAGATTCGGTAGTAACTTGATCTGAAGTTACATGATTATCATCATTAGCTTCCTCACTAATTGGTGTAGTAGTCACAAGAACAGATTTCTGTGATGAACTACTCTCCAATAAGGGAGAAGGTACAATTACCTTATCAAGTTTTCTACTTTCCTCCCACTCACTTCTTTTGAGAGAAACTCCTTCTCTAGAAAGGATCCACTCTTAGCAACGAATGTCTTGCCTTCGGATCTGTGATAGAAGGTGTACCCAACAGTCTCCTTTGGGTATCCTATGAAGACATATTTCTCCGATTTAGGTTTGAGCTTATCAGGATGAAACTTTTTCACATAAGCATCACAACCCAAAACTTTAAGAAACGACAACTTTGGTTTCTTGCCAAACCATAATTCAGATTGTGTCGTCTCAACGGATTTAGATGGTGCCCTTTTTAACGTGAATGCAGCTGTCTCTAATGCATAACCCCAAAACGATAGTGGTAGATCGGTAAGAGACATCATAGATTGCACTATATCCAATAAAGTACGGTTATGACGATCGGACACACCATTATGCTGTGGTGTTCTAGGTGGCATGAGTTTGTGAAACTATTCCACAATGTTTTAATTGAAGACCAAACTCGTAACTCAAATATTTGTCTCCACCATCAGATCGTAGAAACTTTTTTTCTTGTCACGATGATTTTCCACTTCACCCTGAAATTATTTGAACTTTTCAAGTGTTTCAGACTTATGTTTCATCAAGTAGATATACTCATATCTGCTCAAATCATCTGTGAAGATCAGAAAATAATGATACCTGTCGCGAGCCTCAATATTCATCGGACCACATACATCAGTATGTATGATTTCCAACAAATCTGTTGCTCGCTCCATTGTTCCGAAGAACAGAGTCTTAGTCATCTTGCCCATGAGGCATTGTTCGCAAGCATCAATTGATTCATAATCAAGTGATTCCAAAAGCCCATCAGCATGGAGTTTCTTCATGCGCTTTACACCAATATGACCTAAACGGCAGTGCCACAAATAAGTTGCAATATCATTATTAACTTTGCATCTTTTGGTTTCAATATTATGATTATGTGTATCACTACGATCGAGATCCAACGAACTATTTTCATTGGTTGTGTAACCATATAAGGTTTTATTCATGTAAACAGAACAACAATTTATTCTCTTACTTAAATGAATAACCGTATAAACATGATCAAATCATATTCATGCTCAACGCAAACACCAAATAACATTTATTTAGGTTCAACACTAATCCCGAAATTATAGGGAGTGTGCGATGATGATCATATCAATCTTGGAACTACTTCCAACACACATCGTCACTTCACCCTTAACTAGTCTCTGTTTATTCTGCAACTCCCGTTTCGAGTTACTAATCTTAGCAACTGAACTAGTATCAAATAGTGAGGGGTTGCTATAAACACTAGTAAAGTACACATCAATAACATGTATATCAAATATACTTATGTTCACTTTGCCATCCTTCTTATCTGCCAAATACTTGGGGCAGTTCCACTTCCAGTGATCAGTCCCTTTGCAGTAGAAGCACTCAGTCTCAGGCTTAGGATCAGACTTGGGCTTCTTCACTTGAGCAGCAACTTGCTTGTCATTCTTCTTGAAGTTCCCCTTCTTCCCTTTGCCCTTTTCTTGAAACTAGTGGTCTCATCAACCATCAACACTTGATGTTTTTCTTGATTTCTACCTTCGTTGATTTCAGCATCACGAAGAGCTTGGGAGTTGTTTCCATTATCCCTTGCATATTATAGTTCATCACGAAGTTCTACTAACTTGGTGATGGTGACTAGAGAATTCTGTCAATCACTATCTTATCTGGAAGATTAACTCCCACTTGATTCAAGCGATTGTAGTACCCAGACAATCTAAGCACATGCTCACTAGTTGAGCGATTCTCCTCCATCTTTTAGCTATAGAACTTGTTGGAGACTTCATATCTCTCAACTTGGGTATTTGCTTGAAATATTAACTTCAACTCCTGGAACATCTCATATGGTCCATGACGTTCAAAACGTCTTTGAAGTCCCGATTCTAAGCCATTAAGCATGGTGCACTAAACTATCAAGTAGTCATCATATTGAGCTAGCCAAACGTTCATAACATCTGCATTTGCTCCTGCAATAGGTCTGTCACCTAGCGGTGCATCAAGGACATAATTCTTCTATGCAGCAATGAGGATAAACCTCAGATCACGAATCCAATCCGCATCATTGCTACTAACATATTTCAACACAATTTTCTCTAGGAACATATCAAAATAAACACAGGGAAGCAACAATGCGAGCTATTGATCTACAACATAATTTGCAAAATACTACCAGGACTAAGTTCATGATAAATTTAAAGTTCAATTAATCATATTACTTAAGAACTCCCACTTAGAAAGACATCCCTCTAATCTTCTAAGTGATCACGTGATCCAAATCAACTAAACCATGTCCGATCATCATGTGAGATGGAGTAGTTTCAATGGTGAACATCACTATGTTGATCATATCTACTATATGATTCACGCTCGACCTTTCGGTCTCCGTGTTCCGAGGCCATATCTGTATATGCTTGGCTCGTCAAGTATAACCTGAGTATTCCGCGTGTGCAACTACTTTGCACCCGTTGTATTTGAACGTAGAGCCTATCACACCCGATCATCACGTGGTGTCTCAGCACGAAGAACTTTCGCAATGGTGCATACTCAGGGAGAACACTTCTTGATAATTAGTGAGAGATCATCTTAAAATGCTACCGTCAATCAAAGCAAGATAAGATGCATAAAAGATAAACATCACATGCAATCAATATAAGTGATATGATATGGCCATCATCATCTTGTGCTTGTGATCTCCATCTTCGAAGCACCATCGTGATCACCATCGTCACCGACGCGACACCTTGATCACCATCGTAGCATCATTGTCGTCTCGCCAATCTTATGCTTCCATGACTATCGCTACCGCTTAGTGATAAAGTAAAGCATTACAGCGCAATTGCATTGCATACAATAAAGCGACAACCATATGGCTCCTGCCAGTTGCCGATAACTTGGTTACAAAACATGATCATCTCATACAGTAAAATTTAGCATCATGTCTTGACCATATCACATCACAACATGCCCTGCAAAAACAAGTTAGACGTCCTCTACTTTGTTGTTGCAAGTTTTACGTGGCTGCTACGGGCTTAAGCAAGAACGAATCTTACCTACGCATCAAAACCACAACGATAGTTTGTCAAGTTGGTGCTGTTTTAACCTTCGCAAGGACCGGGCGTAGCCACACTCGGTTCAACTACAGTTGGAGAAACTGTCACCCGCTAGCCACCTTTGTGCAAAGCACGTCGGGAGAACCGGTCTCACGTAAGCGTACGTGTAATGTTGGTCCGGGCCGCTTCGTCCAACAATACTGCCGAACCAAAGTATGACATGCTGGTAAGCAGTATGACTTATATCGCCCACAACTCACTTGTGTTCTACTCGTGCATATAACATCAACACATAAAACCTAGGCTATGATGCCACTCTCGGGGAACGTAGTAATTTCAAAAAATTTCCTACGCACACGCAAGATCATGGTGATGCATAGCAACGAGAGGGGAGAGTGTGATCTACGTACCCTTGTAGACCGACAGCAGAAGCGTTAGCACAAAGCGGTTGATGCAGTCGTACGTCTTCACGGCCCGACCGATCAAGCACCGAAACTACGGCACCTCTGAGTTTTAGCACACGTTCAGCTCGATGACGATCCCCGGACTCCGATCCAACAAAGTGTTGGGGAAGAGTTCTGTCAGCACGACGGCGTGGTGACGATCTTGATGTACTACCGTCGCAGGGCTTCGCCTAAGCACCGCTACAATATTATCTAGGATTATGGTGGAAGGGGGCACCGCACACGGCTAAGAATATGATCACGTGGATCAACTTGTGTGTCTATGGGTGCCCCCTGCCCCCGTATATAAAGGAGCAAGGGGAGGAGGCCGGCCGGCCCCTATGGCGCGCCAAGGAGGAGTCCTCCTCCTAGTAGGAGTAGGACTCCTACTAGGAGGGGGGAAGAAGTGGGGAGGGAGAAGGAAAGGGGGGCGCCGCCCCCCTCTCCTAGTCCAATTCGGACCAGGGGGAGGAGGCGCGGGGCCCACCCTGGCTGCCCCTCTCTCTCTCCACTAAGGCCCATATGGCCCATTACTTCTCCCGGGGGGTTTCCGGTAACCCTCCGGCTCTCCAGTTTTCTCCGAAATCACCCGGAACACTTCCGGTGTCCGAATATAGCCGTCCAATATATCAATCTTTATGTCTCGACCATTTAGAGACTCCTCGTTATGTCCGTGATCACATCCGGGACTCCGAACTAACTTCGGTACATCAAAACTCATAAACTCATAATATAACTATCATCGAAACCTTAAGCGTGCGGACCCTACGGGTTCGAGAACAATGTAGACATGACCGAGACACGTCTCCGGTCAATAACGAATAGCGGAACTTGGATGCTCATATTGGCTCCTACATATTCTACGAAGATCTTTATCGGTCAGACCGCATAACAACATACGTTGTTCCCTTTGTCATCGGTATGTTACTTGCCCGAGATTCGATCGTCGGTATCTCAATACCTAGTTCAATCTCGTTACCGGCAAGTCTCTTTACTTGTTCCGTAATACATCATCTCGCAACTAACTCATTAGTTGCAATGCTTGCAAGGCTTATGTGATGTGCATTACCGAGAGGGCCCAGAGATACCTCTCCGACAATCGGAGTGACAAATCCTAATCTCGAAATACGCCAACCCAACATTCACCTTCGGAGACACCTGTAGAGCTCCTTTATAATCACCCAGTTATGTTGTGACGTTTGGTAGCACACAAAGTGTTCCTCCGGCAAATGGGAGTTGCATAATCTCATAGTCATAGGAACATGTATAAGTCATGAAGAAAGCAATAGCAACATACTAAACGATCGAGTGCTAAGCTAACGGAATGGGTCAAGTCAATCACATCATTCTTCTAATGATGTGATCCCGTTAATCAAATAACAACTCTTTTGTTCATGGTTAGGAAACATAACCATCTTCGATTAACGAGCTAGTCAAGTAGAGGCATACTAGTGACACTCTGTTTGTCTATGTATTCACACATGTATTATGTTTCCGGTTAATACAATTCTAGCATGAATAATAAACATTTATGATGATATAAGGAAATAAATAATAACTTTATTATTGCCTCTAGGGCATATTTCCTTCAAATATAGCATGGAACAATAAAAATTATAGATACATTGGAGACATATCAACCGCGCGTACATAACTACAGACTAAAAATACCATGGGCAAAGACGAAGGCATAACTCGATCATGGTCCACAATACGGCTCGACTGTATCTGGGCACTCATACTTTCCCTTTTTCTTTTTATCCTTTTTTCAGGTTTCTTTTCCACAGGCCCCTCACGACGGCCTCATCATCGATCCTTTCGAAGGATGAACACACCAGGAAGGCAAGCAACATAAACGTGTGGCAGAAACATCTAGGTGATGTTTTTGACGATCACTTTGCCTGTTTGAAGGACCCGCATGCAGCTTCCCCTTGGCCTCGGCATGTTAAATAGCCCGGTTGCTTATTGCATTATTTGTACAAATACACTTTGACGTATCAATCAGATTATAGCGGAAATAGTTTGCGGCCCAACACATGTGGCACTTGCTTACTCCTTTATTATACTTAAACTATTTTTATCAATTGCACTCATACACTTTGGTACGACTTAACTCGAGGGGCTCCATTGCGCTCCATATGTTGGCAATAAGTCCGAACACTTTTTATAGTACAATTCGGCGCCCCGAATATTGCATTATATGCATCGGCTTCGAATCATGGCTTTGGTCAATAGTTGGGTTGCCCGGCTCATGTGCTTGCTACCTTACGTTCCGCTTTATCGACTAGGGTAGTAAAGGGAGAACTACTGCGATTGTGTTTTTGGTTCATCCGGATAAACACCTCGGTAGAGAAAGCCAGAAACTGACTGTCATGATGCGGGGAGAGCTGGTCAGCTATTCGGTGGCTAAAATCTCTTGCGATTTTTTCCGCATTTCGCGACGGGTCGGCTTCCACCCGATATGGTGTTTATAGCCCCTAGTCCGGATAAGCAAACTAGGGGCTGCGCCTATACTCCTATTTGTCAAACTCCTATGGCTAAGTGAGGGTGATAAAGCCACATAGTCCGATTGCCTAGTTCGATGCACTAAACACCTCCTTCAAGGACCAAACTCTTGGGTCAAGTGTGTTTAGGTTCCAATCCGAACACCCCCGTACTATCTACGTGGCGGCTGAAGCCGACGACTGGCCAACTCTTAGATTTAAATAAAACGGCCGCACAGGAGGAAATATTTTTGAAAAACAATAAGCAATATATTACATATAGGCTTTGTTCCATAATATAAGATTGTATAAGCACAAATACATTCATTCAAAGATAATGTCCTTCACACACTGGCCCTCTATAATGCGTGATCCTTCCAGGACGTCATCAAAATAGCGCTCAGGCGTGCGGTGCTCTTTACCCTCAGGCGGCCCCTCGGTCGCAAGCTTGACGACATTCATCTTCGCCCACTGTACCTTGACGCGAGCGAAGGCGATCCACGCACCTTCGATGCAGACCGATCGCTTTATGGCATCAAGCCGAGGGCAGGCATCGACCAGCCGCTTCACGAGCCCGAAGTGGCTGCTGGGCATGGCTTCGGCAGGCCATAAACGGATTATTAAATCCTTCATGGCCAATCCAGCCACCCTATGCAGTTCGGACATCTGTTTCAGTTGATCGCTGAGGGCCACCAGATGGTCTGGCACAAGGTATTGCGACCAAAACAGCTTCTCCGATGAGCTCCCCTCCTTGCATCGAAAGAACTCCGCAACATCAGCCACACTACGAGGCAGATCCGCAAATGCTCTTGGAGAACTCCAAATCCGGGTCAGTAAGAGGTACCTTTTCTTCACAAATTTGCTCTGCATAATAAAGGTCTTACCCACCGCAATTTTCTTGGCCTCCTGGACTTCTTGGAAGGCAACCTGGGCTTCAACCCGGGCCTCTTGTGCGCTTTGGCGGGCCTTAGAAAGTTCGGACTCTTGGTCCACAACCTTGCGCTCCAAGGACTCGCACTTCTTTACGGCATCCTCGAGCTCCTGTTGAACCTCACTGACCCTTGACTCGTGTTTCTTGCGGGAAGATTGTTCCTTCTCCACCTTCTTCTGGGCCTCGCTTAGAGCCTTCTGGAGGGACTCCACCTCGGCCGCAGCTCCTATGAAGCATCATATTAACATGTTAGAAGGCTGCAGCTGTTTTTATCATAGGAGCTGCGGCCGAGGTGATTACATCACCTCGACCGCATAATTGCATCACGTACCTCAAAGCCTGTTAGAAGGCTGGCGCAGGCTTCGATCAGTCTGCTCTTAGTGGACTGAACCCTCTCAACCACCGTACCCATAAGGATACTGTGTTCCTCTACAATGGAAGCACCTTGGAGCACTTCTAGTAGAGTATCTGGTGCCTCTGGATGGACAAAGATCACCGGCGAAATAGGTGCACCTCCTCCTTTCGAAGGAGGCTGCATTACCTGATTTCGGAGCCGTACAGGCCTCCGGAATAGTATTCGGCTGGGGGACGAATTGGGTATGGCCCCCGTCGCCAGTCTCCAGGGGGATCTGCTCCCCCATGTGTCTGGCGGTCGAGGTTTCACCCTCTGGCACCACCTCGGCAGCCTCCTATACCTTTCCCTAGCCTGGGAGGGTCCTTCGGGACAACACTTTGGCGTCCCCATAGTCTTGGGGGAGGAGGCCGGCGGAAGCGACCAACTATCCATCACCTTTGGATCCAACGAATTCGCCGAAGATGAGGATCACTGGATGTGAGCGAGAGCCGGACTGTAGCACATAATTCAACATATTAAAACCATGAAGTTAAAAAGCTAGATATATATGTGTGTAAGTGCCTTTGAGTACTTACAGTCTGGCCAGGGGCTTCTTCCTGGGGCGCCACTCAGGGCTGCTGTCGGTGTCCGATTCAGAATTGTCCGCAAGGGAGACCCTCCCTTTCTTAGATGCCTCTGCCTCCAGATCTGTGGAGGCCTTCTTTTTCTTCCTTCCTCCCTCGGGGGGAGAATTGCTTTCCTCCTCCTCATTGTCATTCTCGGTGGGGGAGGAGTGGGTTTCGGCGTCTTCGGATGTTGCGTCTGAAGTGCCTCTACAGCGGAGGCTGCTCCTTGTCTCCTGGCCCTTCTTCTTGGCCTTCTTCTCCGGCGCCTGGTAGGGCACCGGAACCAGCACCTTCATCAGGAGCGGGATAGCTGGGTTTTTAGGCAACGAAGCCGACGCTGGATCCGCTTCGCCTTCTTTGTCCAGCTCTGAGAAGACAAATGAAGAAACTTAGACATATTCCTTGTATGCACAGGAAGAGATACCCCTTGAAGTATGAAGAACTTATCGGACTAGCTAGATGGGTTAGGTCATACCTGCGGTCCTCGTACGTCTGCGGCCAGGTTTGATTGGCCTTGAAAAGCACCTTCCAAATATCTTCGTGCGTGGAGCCGAAGAACTATCGCAAGGTCTGGTGCTTGGCCGGATCGAACTCCCACAGATGGCAAGTCCGGCTTTGGCAGGGAAGGATCCGACGAAAAAGCATCATCTGGATCACATTGATGAGCTTGATGTTCTTGTCCACCATGCTCTTGACACGTGCCTGCAGCGCCGATATTTCGTCTGATGACGACCAGTCCAGGCCCTTTTTTATCCAGGAGGTAAGCCGCATAGGGAGCCCGGACTTGAACTCGGGAGGCGCGGCCCAGGTGGTGTTGCGGGGCTCAATGACATAGAACCACTGCTTCTGCCACCCCTTGATGATTTCCACGAAGGTGCCAGTGGGCCATGTGACATTGGATAGTTTGCTCACCATGGTACCTCCGCACTCCGCATGTTGACCATCCACCACTTTCGGCTTCACATTGAAGATCTTCAGCCATAATCCGAAGTGGGGTGGGATGCGGAGGAAGGCCTCGCACACGACAATGAATGCCGAGATGTTGAGGAAAGAATTCGAGGCTAGATCATGGAAATCTAGCCCGTAGTAGAACATGAGTCCGCGGACGAAGGGGTGGACGGGAAATCCTAACCCGCGGATGAAGTGGGGGATGAATACCATCCTCTCATTGGGCTCCAGGGTGGGGACGATCTGCCCCTTGGCCGGAAGCCAGTGGGCGACCCCCTGGGCTAGGTACCCCGCTTTCCGGAGCTCCATGATGTTCCCCTCCGCGACGGAGGAGGCCATCCACTTGCCTAGCGTTCCAGATCCGGATATGGTCAGAGTGCTTTTTGGAGGCGGAAAGGATGGAAGCTTGGGCTTTGGAGCTCGAGAATGGATGGGCAGAGAGGAAGAAGGCATGGGTGAAAGAATGGATCTTTATCCTCTTATAAAGGTAGCGAATATCAAGCGCCTCCCCACTCACCTTAAAACTCGCCTATTCCCCAAGGGTCGTGCGGATAGCGCGGTTGGATTACCCACACCCATATTGATGAGAATCCCGCGATAAGGGGACACGATCTCTGCTTCGTTAAGACGTGCCAATGAAAACCGACCTCGAAATATGGAGCGGGAGGCTAAAAAATAGTTCGAAATAATGACCGGGCGGGGACGTAATGTCTTGCTACAAAAAGTTGTCAGTAGATGGGACTTGTGAAATATTATACTCTATGCGGCTATGTGTGGTGGCTATCTTGCAGAGCTGGACACATTTTCTATGTTCAAGGACTACTTTGAAGTATTCGGAGGAGGAACCCGCCTTGCAATGCCGAAGACAATCTGCGTACCGGACACATCGTCATTGAAGCCTAGTTGAGGGGCTACTGAAGGAGTCCTGGATTAAGGTGTCCTCGGGCGTCCGAGCTATGTGACGTGGTCCAGACTAATGGGCCATGAAGATACAAGACGGAAGACTTCCTCCCGTGTCCGGATGGGACTCTCCTTGGCGTTGAAGGCAAGATTAGCGTGCGGATATGAATATTCCTTTCTCTGTTTAACCGACTCTGCACAACCCTAGCCCCCTCTGGTGTCTATATCAACTGGAGGGTTTAGTCCGTAGAGGCAATCATAATCACATAGGCTGGACAATTAGGGTGTAGCCATTACGATCTCGTGGTAGATCAACTCTTGTAACCCCTATACTCATCAATGTCAATCAAGCAGGACGTAGGGTATTACCTCCATCAAGAGGGCCCGAACCTGGGTAAAACATTGTGTCCCTTGTCTCCTGTTACCATCAATCCTTAGACGCACAGTTCGGGACCCCCTGAGGGAGTCCTGGATTAAGGGGTCCTCGGGCATCCTACCTATTGGACGTGGGGCAAACTGATGAGCCATGAAGATACAAGACAGAAGACTCTCTCTCGTGTCCGGACGGGACTCTCCTTGGCGTGGATGGCAAGCTTGGCGTTCGGATATGAAGATTCCTTTCCCTGTAACCGACTTCATACAACTCTAGTCCCCTCCGGTGTCTATGTAAACCGGAGGGTTTAGTCCATAGAGGCAATCATAATCATATAGGCTAGACGTTTAGGGTTTTAGCCATTACAATCTCGTGGTAGATCAACTCTTGTAATCCTCATATTCATCAATATCAATCAAGTAGGACGTAGGGTATTACATCCATCAAGAGGGCCTGAACCTGGGTAAAACTTCGTGTCCCCTGTATCCTGTTATCGTTGACCTTCGACACACAGTTCGGCACCCCCTACCCGAGATCTACCGGTTTTGACACCGACATTGGTGCTTTCATTGAGAGTTCCACTATGTCGCCGTCTGAAGGTTTGATGGCTCCATCCATCATCTGCAATGATGCTACCCTAGGGGAGGTTTTTCTCCCTGGACAGATCTTCGTATTCGGTGCTTCGCACTACGGGCCAACTCGCTTGGTCATGTAGAGCAGATCAACAGCTACGCCCCAGGTCACCAGATTTGTTTTGGAAACCTGGATTATGTCACTGATATCCAAAGACGGGATTTCTAAACCCGCCGGACTATCCGTGGTCACTAGGCCTAGTACTGGAGAGCCGGAGGAAGCAGTGTCGCCGGCAACTATCACAAAGCCGGACTCTTTCCCGGACATTGGCTACGAACTCTCGGAGTCAGCATCGTGAATTCCCTTCCCGCCATGCTCCATGGATTCTTTTCTCGCTCGACAAATCTCGCCGTTAAGCGAGGCTCTAGACTTGATGCGATCCCTCATGATTACAGAGGAGCAACGTCCGAACTATGCCCAGCACGGACTAGGGGCTGAGAGTGGGGAGTTTTACGTCCCACCCACCACCCACCTTATAGCCACTGCCGAGGACTTAACAGACATGCTCGATTACGACTCCAAAAACATCAACGGTATGGACGGTGATGCCGGAGAAGAGGAGGCCCAAAACTCGCCGTTTACTGGACGCTGGATGGCCAGCTCTTCGTATGACGTGTACATGGTGGATACACCCAAAGAAGCTAACGGCGATGACAAAGAAAACCCAGTCGAGGATAAACCTCCTGAGATACAACCAAAGCACCGACAGCGCCGCTCTAAATCATACCGCAGCAAAGATAACAATACCGGCACGACAAACAACAATACTTCGGATGATGCCGAAGACCAAGAAAACCCCATCGAGCAAAAATCTCTATAAGACGATCGGGAGGATGTGCAAGTTATCCCTGATGAACATGCTGCAAACGAAGATTCTGAGGACAGTAATTACCTTCCACCCTCCGAGGATGAGGTGAGCCTCGGCGACGAAGACTTTATCGTGCTTGAGGAACCTCTCGAGAAGGAGCACTTCAAGCAATGGCTAATAGCCACTTTAAGGAGCCTGAAAAAGAAACAATAGCAGCTTCAATCTGATCAAGATCTATGCAACGACAGATGGACTAATGTCCTGGCAGCCGAGGAATACGGCCTCGTGCACCCAACAAAAAGTTACCCGAAGCGTAAACAACTACCTCAATTTGACAACGAGGCACGCGAACCCGTACCAGCAGGACGTAATGCGGTTGACTGACCACCATGTGGCTGAGACAAAACGGCAACTCAAGCCGAACACCGGCCCATACTATCTCGCCGTAAAGGCAGAGACACAACCGTTCAGGAATACACATATGACTTGCAGCAGGACCTGAAGAATAAAGTAGGTCCGGCCAGATCGATCTACGGATCGCGGGGGCATGCCCCGATGCGCGACGACGGCTATCAAGCCGAATATGACAAGCACAATCATGTCCGGGCAGAAAATCGTAGATGGACTCCATCCGAACTACGTCGCGATCTGGCCCGATATAGAGGTGCCGCACACCACCTCTGCTTCACTGATGAAGTAATGGTACATGAACTCTCAGAAGGTTTCAAACCTGTGAATATCGAATCATATGATGGCACAACAGATCTCGCGGTATGGATTGAAGACTTTATTCTCCATATTCATATGGCCCGCGGTGATGATCTTCATGTCATCAAATACCTCCCCCTAAAACTCAAGGGACCGGCCAGGCACTGGCTGAACAGCTTGCCTGAAAACTCTATTGGCAGCTGGGAAGACCTAGAAGACGCCTTCCACGACAACTTCCAAGGCACATACGTCAGACCTCCGGATGCCGATGACTTAAGTCATATAGTTCAACAGCCCAGAGAGTCAGCCAGGAAATTCTGGACCAGGTTCTTAACTAAAAAGAACCAGATCGTCGACTGCCCGGATGCTGAAGCCCTAGTGGCCTTTAAGCATAGCATCCGTGACGAATGGCTCGCCCGACACCTTGGCCAAGAAAAGCCGAAGTCCATGGCGGCCCTCACAACACTTATGACCCGCTTCTGTGCGGGCGAAGATAGTTGGCTAGCCCGTAGCAATAATAATGTAGGCGGACTTGGCATCGCCGAAACCAAGAATAGCGACGACAAGACCCGACGCAACAGACATAAGTGTCGAAACAATGGTAACAATACTTATGACATGATGGTCAACGCCAGATTCAGTGGCTCCAAGTCTGGTCAACGGAAGAAGCCATATAAAAGGAATAATCAGGGCTCTTCCGTCTTGGACCGCGTACTCGATCATCCATGTCAGATCCACGGCACTCTTGATAAACCAGCTAATCATAACCACTGGAGTTGTTGGGTCTTCAAACAGGCCGGCAAGTTAAATGCTGAAGACAAGGAGAAGGGGTCGCAAAGCGAGAATGACGATGGGGAGCCCCGTCCTACGAACAAAGGGGGATATAAGAAGTTTCCCCCTCAGGTCAAAACGGTGAACATGATATACGCTACCCATATCCCAAGAGGGAGCGCAAGCGCGCGCTTAGGGACGTTTATGCGATAGAGCCAGTCACCCCAAAATTCAACCCATGGTCGTCCTGCCCAATCACCTTTGATTGCAGGGACCATCCGACCAGTATCCGTCATGGCGGTTCAGCCGCGCTGGTTCTCAACCCAATAATTGATGGATTCCACGTCACACAAGTCCTCATGGACGGTGGCAGCAGCCTCAACCTGCTCTATCAGGATACAATGCGCAAAATGGGCATCGATCCATCAAGGATCAAGCCCACCAAAACTACCTTCGAAGGAGTTATACCAGGTGTAGAGGCCCGTTGCACGGGTTCAATCACATTGGAGGTTGTCTTCGGATATTTGGACAACTTCCGAAGCGAAGAGTTAATCTTCGATATCGTCCCTTTCCGCAGTGGCTATCATGCACTGCTCAGACGAACCGCGTTTGCTCGATTCAATCTGGTGCCACACTATGCTTATCTCAAGCTCAAGATGCCCGGACCACGCGGTGTCATGACAATCAATGGAAACATGGAGCGCTCCCTCCGTACCGAGGAACACACCGCGGCCCTGGCAGTGGAAGTACAGAGCGGCCTTTTAAGGTAGAACTTTAATTCAGCGGTCAAGCTCTCGAACACTACCAAACGAGTTTGGACTACTCCGCCGCATGAAAGTCCGGCTAGTCAGGAGTTAGACTAGCAATTCGACCACCGTCTCAGTCCCGACCAGGTGACGGCATACGTACCGCGCGTACATAACTACGCACTAAAAATACCATGGGTAGAGACGGAGGCATAACCAAACTGTGGTACACAATACGGCTCGACATTCCCTGGACACACATACTCTTACTTTTCTTTTTATCCTTTTCAGGTTTCTTTTCCACAGGCCCCTCTCGACAGCCTGATAATCGGTCCTTTCGAAGGACGGATATACCAAGGTGGCAAGTAGCACAGACGTGTGGGGGAATCTCTAGATGTTCTTCTTAACGATCATTCTACCTATTTTCAGGACCCGTACGTAGCCCCCCTTGGTCTTGGCATGTTAAATAGCCACTGTTGCATATCGCACTATTTGTACAAATACGCTTTGACGTACTAATTAAAATTATAATGGACATAGTTTGCGGCCCAACTTATGTGGCACTAGCTTACTACTTCATTTTATTTCGCTATTCTTTATGAATTCCACCCGTACACTTTGGTACGCCCTAATTCGCCAGGGGCTTTATTGCGCTCCATACTACGACGACAAGTCCGAACACTTTTATAGTACAGTTCGGCCCCCGAATTTAGCATTATATACATCGGCTCCGAATCATGTCTTTGGTCAATAGTTGGGTTGCCCGGCTCCTGTGCTTACTACCTTACATTCCGCTCTATCGTATAGGGTAGTAAAGGGAGAACTACTGCGATTGTGTCCTGGTTTATCCGGATGAGCACCTCAGTAGAGAAAGCCGAAAGCTAACTGTCATGATGCGGCATCAGCCGGTCAGCTCTTCGGAGGTTAAAACATTTTGCGATTTTGTCCTCATTATGCGATGAATCGGCCTTCATCCGATCAGGTGTTTACAGGACCCTAGTCCAGATTAAAAGCCAACTAGGGGCCGTGCCTACATTTTCATTGTCAAACTCCCATGGCTAAGTGAGGGTGATAAAGCCACATAGTCTGATTTCCTGGTTCGTTGCACTAAACACCTCCTTCAAGGACCAAATTCTTGGATCAAGAGTGTTTAGCTTCCACCCCGAACACCCCCGTACTACCTATGTGGGGGCTGAAGCCGATGACTGGCCAACTCTCAGATTCAATAAAAACGGGTGCACAGGAGTAATAAATAAGCATTATATTACGTAACAGCTTTGTTTCATCACACGAGACAAGATAACATGAATGTATTCATTCGAAGATAACATCTTTTGAACACTGGCCCTCTACAATGCGGGACCCCTTGAGGACATCGTCAAAATATCGCTCCGGCGTGCGGTGCTCCTTGCCAGTGGGTGGTCCCTTGGTCGCGAGCTTGACAGCGTCCATCTTCGCCCACTGTGCCTTGACACGGGCGAAGGCCATCTGCACACCCTCGATGCAGACTGACCGCTTGATGATGTCAAGCCGGGGGCATGCATTGACCGGCCGCTTCATGAGCCCAAAGTAGCTGCTGGGTATGACTTCGGTAGGCCGTAGCCGAACTATTAAATCCTTCATGGATAGTTTGGCCACCCTATGCAGTTCGACCAGCTGTTTTAGCTGATCTCTAAAGGGCACCGGATGTTCTGGCGCAAGGTATTGCGACCAGAACAACTTCTCTGTCGAGCTCCCCTCTTCAGCTCGGAAGAACTCCGCAACATCAACAACACTGTGCGGTAAATCCGCAAATGCTCCTGGAGAACTCCAAATCCGGGTTAGTAAGAGATACCTATTCCTCACATATTTGCTCTACATAATGAAGGCATTACCCGCCGCGATTTTTCTGGCCTCTTGGATCTCCTGGAGGGCGCCCTGGGCTTCAACCCGGGCATCTTGTGCGCTTTGGCGAGTTCAGATTCTTGATCCGCAATATTGCGTTCCAAGGATTCGCATTTCTGCACGGCGTCCTGGAGCTCTTGCTGGACCTCACCAACTCTGGCCTCATGATTTTCAAGGGCGGCTTGCTCCTCTGCCGCTTTCTTTTTGGCCTCGGCCAGCCCCTTCTTGAGGGCCTCCACCTCGGTCGCCACTCCTAGCAAATATCATGGTAGTACGGTCAACACAAATCTTTCATCCTTTCCGGATATACAAAAGGTCATTGTATACCTTGCTTGTCTTCTAGCTGCTTTTTTACATGGCCGAGTTCTTCCTCGGCCGGCTCCAGACTCTGCTTTAGTCCGGAGACTTCAGCAGCATGAGAGGTATGAGCCAGCAACGACGCCTGCTTATTCACATAAGACATATTTGGTTAGTCTCCTGCGAAAATTATTTGATCCTCTATCCGGCTTTTCTTTCCGAACACCGGACAGAGTCTCACAGGCTACTGTCTATACTATGACATTCTTTTTATACAATTGCATCGCTTACTATCGGTGTCAAAACCGGCGGATCTCGGGTAGGGGGTCCCGAACTGTGCGTCTAGGCGGATGGTAATAGGAGGTAGGGGACACGATGTTTTTACCCAGGTTCGGGCCCTCTTGATGGAGGTAAAACCCTACGTCCTACTTGATTTATTCTTGATGATATGGGTATTACAAGAGTTGATCTACCACGAGATCGGAGTGGCTAAACCCTAGAAGCTAGCCTATGGTATGATTGTATGTTGTCCTACGGACTAAAACCCTCCGGTTTATATAGACACTCGAGAGGGTTAGGGTTACACAAGGTCGGTTACAAAGGAGGAGATATCCATATCCGTACTTCCTAGCTTGCCTTCCACGCCAAGTAGAGTCCCATCCGGACAGGAGACAAAGTCTTCAATCTTGTATCTTCATAGTCCAACAGTTCGGCCAAAGGATAGAGTCCGGCTGTCCGGAGACCCCCTAATCCCGGACTCCCTCAGTGGCCCCTGAACCAGGCTTCAATGACGACGAGTCCGGCGCGCAGTGTTGTCTTTGGCATTGCAAGGCGGGTTCCTCCTCCGAATTCACATCGGAAGAATTTGAATACAAGGATAGTGTCCGACCCTGCAAAATAAGTTCCACATACCACCCCAGAGAGAATAATATTTCCACAAATCTAATCTGCTTACATGTTTCGGCAACATGACGTTATGTCATGGCCCGGTGATTATTCGAACCGTTTCCTTTAACTAACTCCGCACATAACGCGAGGCAGTTTCCTGACACGTCTTGTCAAAGCAGGGATCGTGTCCCCCTTATTACGGTATTCTCATCAATACGGGCGTGGGTAACCCAACCGCGCCATCGATTATGGCGCTTGGGGAATAAGCGAGTTTTACCAGGCTAGTGGGGGCGCATAGTTTCGGCCGCCCTTATAAAGGGACAAGGTTTAACCTTTTTTCTACCCACGCCTTCTTCCTCCTTGCTCATCCACTCTTGCGCACTCGAGCTCCAATGCCCAAGCCCACATCCTCCCCCTCAATCTTCTCCAATCATGTCTGGAGCGGGAGGCAAATGGATGGCTTCCTCCGTTACGGAGGGACACATCAAGAAGCTGCGCGGAGCCGGATACTTGGCCGTGAATATAGTGCACCGGCTGCCTGCTGCGGGGCAGATCGTTCCTACCCCTGAACCTCATGAGAGGGTAGTTTTCCTCCACCACTTCCTCCGCGGACTGGGGTTTCCCCTCCATCCATTCGGCCATGGTCTCATGTTCTACTACGGGCTGGACTTTCATGATCTGGACCCGAACTTCGTCCTCAACATTTTGGTGTTCATCGTTGTGTGTGAGGCTTTCCTCCGCATCCGGCCCCACTTTGGCCAGTGGTTAAAGACCTTCAATATCAAGCCGAAGGTGGTGGGCGGCCAACAAGCAGAATGCGCCAGAGCCATGGTGGGCAAGATGCCCAACGTTATATGGCTTGAAGGCTCCTTCGTGGAGACCATAAAGGGGTGGCAATCGGCGTGGTTCTACATCACCGAGCCGCGCGACACCAAATGGGTGGCTGCCCCCAAGTTTCGATCCGGATTCCCCACACGGCTCACTTCCTGGAAAGAGAAGGGCTTGTCATGGGGTTCATCGGTGGAGCTGGACGGACTCCAGAAATGTATCCTGAACATGGCAAGCAAGAAGCTCAAGCTTGTCAACATAGTCAAGGTCATGCTCGTCCGCCGGATCCTCCCGTGCCAACAACGGGACTTCAACTTGTGGGAGTTCGACCCGGCCCAGCACCAGGCTCTGAGCGAGCTCTTTGACACGTCGCACAAGGACGTCTGGAAGGTGCTATTTAAGGGTGCAGAGGTCCCTCCCTCTCTCACCGAGGACCGCAGGTTAAGCGCGAAGCACCAAGCGCATTCGGTGAGTTCCATACATCTGGTAGGATATCTATTTCCCCTAGCTTAACCATGTGCGGGGGTCTAATCTCCATGCCTTTGACAGGACTGGGTGGAGACGTCGGGGAAGATTAACTGTCTGACCCCTCTGCCCGAAGACACTACGGACGCTCTCCTGACGGAGATGCTGACACCGGCTCCTTACAAGGTGCCGGAGAAGACCAAGAAGGCCAAGGGAACCCGAAAGAGCTCCCGGCGCCAGGTGTTATCGGACTCATCGTCCGATAACTCCGTGACGCACTCCTCCCCCAAAGACGAGGAGGAAGATGAAGATGTTCCCCCTCCAGTTGGGGGAGACAAGAAATGGAAGGTCGCCCCTACTGGGGGGGGGCGAAGGGTCCAAGAAGGGAAGGACTCTCCTTACGGACTACTCCACCACCACCGCCGAAGGCGAAGACGAGTGGCTGCTCAGGGCCAAGCCCCTGGCGAAGTCGTAAGTATTCGGATACCAGAGTAACTCATAGCATTCCTTTGTCGCACTGCTTCTCTTAACGCTGAATTATGATTGTGCAGACCGCCCCGAACCCGTATCGACGTATCTTCGTCGGCCGGCTCCCTGGACTCATCGGATATGGATAGTGATCCACTTCCGACCGCCACCTCCCCTTGCCCCACGGACAACGCCGGGGTGTTGTCTCAAGAGGCACCGGGTCGAGGGGAGACAGTCCCGGAGGCGCCTCAAGGCGACCTTCCGGACTCCGGGAGCAGAGGGAACAAGGCCCCCGAGGGCTCCGAGTTCGGCCCTCAGCCGAACACCGCGCCGGAACCTCCAGTGGATCTGGACTCGGGCAGACGGCCTCCTTCCAAGAGGGGCAAGACGCCTGTGCCGGTGACCTCTGTCCATCTAGAGGCACCGGACAATATGCTGGGAGCGCTTCGCAGCGCTTCCATCGACGAGGAGCACCGCACTATTATGAGTGCGGTGGTCCAGAAGGTTCAGTCCGCCAAGAGTGGACTGACTGAAGCCTGTGCCAGCCTTCTAACAGGCTTTGAGGTAAGTTTTTGAAATATGGGAAAAATATTACCGCATAGACAGTAGCCCCTGATGCTCTGTTCGGTGTTCACAAAGAAATAGCTGAACAGAGGATCAAACACTATCGCAGGAGTCTAATATAAGTATGTCAATATGCGTATGTAGGCTTCGCTGCTGGAATCTGCCGCACTGACTGCGGAGGTCGCCGCACTGAAGCAGGACCTTAAAGGGTCCAAGGACGAGCTCGGTCTTGCCAAGAGGCAGCTCGAGGAGAACAAAGGTAAGTAGTACCTAGTCTATGGATATGTATAAAAAGAATGCGATTGCAAAATGACACGATCATCGTAAATTTGCCAAGGGCCACGACCGAGGTGGCGACCCTAAAGCAAGCGCTATCCAAGGCCGAAAACAAAGCGGCCAAGGAGCTCACCGAGCGAGACAGGCATGAGGCACGGGTGGGCGAGGTGTATCAAGAGCTCCACGCTCTCATGACGCAGCACGAGGCATTGGAGCTTGACTTGAAAACGCGAGAGTCTGAGCTTGCCATGACCCTCGAGAGCGCAAAGAGTGCCAAGGCCGAAGCCCAGAAGGCCCTCCAGGAGATTGATGCGATGAAGAAGATAGCGGCGGGTAAGGCATTCTATATGCAAAGCAAGCATGTGAAAGTAAATTACTTGTTACTTACCCGAATTCGGAGCTCTCCAGGAGCATTCGCAGATTTGCCCCACAGCGTGTCGATGCCGCAACGTTTTACCAGGCCGAGGAGGGAAGCTCAACGGAGAAGTTGTTCTGGGCCCAATATACTGGGACCGAACACCCGGTGCCTATGAGCGACCAGCTAAAGCAGCTGGTCGAGCTACAAAAGGCGGCCGAACAGGCCATGAAGGGCTTTATAGTCCGGCTGTGGCCTGGTGACGCCCTTCCGAACAGCTACTTCGGCCTAGTGAGGCGGCTTGTGGATTCCTGCCCATGGCTGGAAGTCGTCAAGCGGTCCGTCTGCATCGAAGGTGCACACCGGGATTTCGCCCGTGTGAAGGTGCAATGGGCCAAGCTAGAAACCGTGAGGATGATCAAGGAAGGGCCGCCAGAGGGCAAGGAGCATCGCCACCCTGAGATGTACTATGAGGGTGTCCTGAAGGGTGCCCATCTCGTAGCGGACGAGTGTACCAAAGATACAATATTTGAGTAAATCCGCTCGTGTAATCCTGTATTCATGAAAACTTGTTCATATGCGCTATGCAATGCTTGTTTGAATTTAAAATATTACCTTCTGTTCGGCTGTTTATCAAATCTGAGAGATGGCTAGTCGTCGGCTTCTGCCCCCATGCCACGAGTGCTGGGGTGTTCGGGATAAACCTGAGCACTCCTGTTCCCATTTTTGGGTCCTTCGAGGGAGGTGCTCAGCACAACGAACAAGGCAATCATACTATAATGCGTTATCACTCTCACTTAGCCATAGAATTCTATAATTTTAAATTTCGGCGAAGCCCCTAGTGTTCGGAAGGCCGAACTCGGGGCGCGATACACGCCTTAAGCCGGACAGGGCCGACTCCTCGCTCTAAGCGGCATAAGTCTTTAAGGACTCGAAAACCTCTCAAACAGCGACCAGTCTCTCGCCTTATCATGACAGTCAGTTTTAGCTTTCTCTACTAAGGTGCTTAGCCCAGCAGAACCGGGGCACAATCGCAGTAGTTCTCCCAGTGCTACCTTAGCCGATATAGCGGAACGAAAGGTACCAAAACATGGGAGCCGGGCAAACCCAACTATTGACCCAAGACATGATTCGGACCTGATGCATATAATGCTGTAAGTTCGGGGTGCCGCACTGTTGAAAGTGTTCGGACTTCTCACGCCGTATTGTGGGGTATGCTTAAGCCCCTAGCGTATTAGCCGTACCAGAGTGTACGGGTGCTGGATGTCACGAATGAACATATATATATATATATAAGAAGAATGCAATAAAAGCCTTAATGCAATGCATTGTTTATTAAAAAACATGCGTTAGAGCAGAATGATACAGGTAGTGTGATAAGAAAAAAGTAGGACTATGTGCCCTCCAAGGGCAAGCTGAGGAATAATATTAAAGCAAGTATTTCACTCGTTATCGTAATCCACCTGGGAGTTCCATCATGTGATGTAGCTTTCTGCCTCCTTGGTTGCTGCATCATGTGTCATGCTACCGGACAGGGTTTCCAGAGATTAATGTCCTGAAAGAGAGAAAAATAACAAAGAGGGAAGCCCCTAGTGCCGTTTAAGCCGCGTCTTGGGGCGTGCCGTAGTCGTGCCCCCTTCCCCGCTTGTGCCCATGGTATTTTTAATGCGTAATTATGTATGCGTGGCATGAGTTTCGCCATTTGGCTAGGACCGGGGTGGGGGCCGCATTGCTATGCGAGCTCGGAACATGCTAGGCGGTCAAGTTGTCGGTTACTCCGGGCGCACTTGAAGTTGTCCGGGTCCTTAATCGCCAAACTAGTGGGTTGCCTTAAGAGGCTGCTTTGTGCTTCTGCTGCGAGGGCAGCAGTGTGCTCCTCCGTTTGGAGAGAGCTCTGTGTTTCCATTAACTATAATGACCCCCCGAGGTCCTGGCATCTTGAGCTTGAGGTATGAATAATGCGGTACCGCATTGAATCTTGCAAATGCGGTTCTCCCAAGCAGTGCATGATAGCCACTGCGGAACGGGACTATATCGAAGATTAACTCTTCACTTTGGAAGTTATCCGGGGATCCGAAGACACTTCCAGTGTGACTGAGCCTGTGCAATGGGCCTCTACACCTCGTATGACGCCTTTAAAGGTCGTTTTTGTGGGTTTGATCCTTGAGGGGTCTATACCCATTTTGCGCACTGTGTCCTGGTAAAGCAGGTTTTGGCTGCTGCCGCCATCCACAAGGACTCAACTGAGGTGAAATCCACCAATGATTGGGTCTAGGACCAGTGCGGCAAATCCGCCATGATGAATACTAGTGGGGTGGTCCCTGCGATTGAAGGTGATCGGACAGGAGGACCAGGGGTTGAACTTTGGGGTGACGGGCTCCAGTGCATATACGTCCTGGAGCGCACGCTTCCGCTCCCTCTTGGGGATGTGGTTCACCGTCCGCACTTGTGGGGGGAACCTCTTCTGTCCTCCGGTATTCGGCTGCCGAGGCTCCTCCTCGTCATCGCTATGTGGCCCCTTATCTTTGTTTTCGACAATTAATTTGCCGGCCTGCTTGAACACCCAACAATCCTTGTTGGTGTGGTTGGCTGGCTTGTCGGGGGTGCCGTGTATTTGACATGAGCGGTCGAGTATGCGGTCCAAACTGGACGGGCCCGGGGTGCTTCTTTTGAATGGCTTTTTCCGCTGACTAGGTTTAGAGCCTTTGAATCCGGCATTGACTGTCGTATCCTCGGTATTATCGCTGTTAATCCGGCGCTTATGTTTGTTGCGATGTACCTGCTATTGCCGTCCTTGGTATCCGAAGTACCGTGGTTCTTCGCTATGTTAGTACTGCGAGCCAGCCAGCTGTCTTCTCCCGCACAATAGCGGGTCATGAGTGTCGTGAGGGCTGCCATAGATTTCGGCTTTTCCTGACCCAGGTGCCGGGCTAGCCACTCATCGCGGATGTTGTGCTTGAAAGCTGCTAGGGCCTCTGCATCCGGACAGTCGA